>NC_090437.1:1168755862-1169043362 GCF_031143425.1 Pleurodeles waltl
CTATGTACAATGAAATTTGGAAACTTTCACAGATTGAGGCTTGCGCGCGTTTAAGGCAATTGGATAAAGAAAATTTAGAAAAGGCTTTAGCGGTTGTCGACAACGTCATGAATACAGTGTCCAACAGGATTTATTCACTATCAAATATAGTGTTGTCTGCTATTGATATCACTCAGACAGACTTGTCCCGGTTAAATCATGGACAAACACAGCTACGTTCCATCATGCAGCTGGGTTGGACTTTACAGACACTGAAAAATGGCGGCATTCCATGGAAGTATATTAACTGGAGTGAATTCTTCACTGCTTTTAATTTTTCCAGAGAACAACAGACAATGGCTAAAAGGGAGGCTAGTTTCACCATGCTTCATGTAGAAAAGTTAGATAAGTTACCCTTCACGGTAGCAGAGAGTCCTTCAACTATCTGGCTCTTACATGACATAATTAATTTACCAATTTTGACCTTTCGTTTCTCAAGCTGCCTGAAACATCTTGCAGTGTGAAGGTACAAGCAACTAGGAAATAGCTATATTAAGGAAGAATGGGAGTTGCCCTTTGATTACAAATGTCTGAACGGCGAAACAGAGGTCTTTCTTAGCGGAAGCGAATGTGAGACTGCTGTTAGTCATTCTATGATATGCAAGCCGGTGTCCCTTCACGGTCTTTGCAATGCGGGGGTCGCGAATTTGGCCTATTTGCTGAAGGGTACTCCTGTCCCTTTGATTCGCCCGGTATTTCATGTACTTTCCAATGGAAGTTATGTGGTACTGAACGATCAAAGCTGGGCACTGAAGAGCAACTGCCCAAGGGCCATGTGTACATAATTCAGGGATTGAGTTCCTAAATGGTATTCTTTGGGAACTGCAATTAGGAAATTGTAATGTCCAATGTACAAAAATGTACACGTTAGTTATAGTGATTCCTAATGGGGTCGCAATAGACCTACCTCATGAATATTAATGGGGTAAGTCACAATTTGCGACCCATTAAGAATTGCTTCCATCACAGGGATAGTGGCCTGCTTGGGTCAGCAGACCGCCATGTCTGTGATTGCTTTTTTATAAAGCAATATTTGTCTAAAAGAAGTCTATTTTCTTTCAGAACAACAGGATGTGTTTCAAAAATAAAATGAAATGTATACATTTCATTTTTTAAGAGCAGGCAGTGGTCTAATGGACCACTGCCAGCTCTTAAAAAAATAATTGTATCGACATTCACAAATGGGGAGGGGTCTCCTGAGGACACCTTCCTATTTGCAAATGGTTATCACCACCTATGAACATGAGGTGCTGGTGAAAAAATGAACGTTTTGCGGATGTAATTTGTTCGCAAAACATTCATACATACTGAATCAGTATTAGGTAGGGACGCCCTATGCACGCCCTTTCCAGACACTGAATTGCTATACACAAACTGCGATTCGGGAGCATTTTACTGATTCACAATATGTGCTCTGTACATATGGAAAAGCCTTGCAGCCCCCCAGATCTACTGCTCACAACGCATTCTCGATGCAGGATCTCACAACACTGTGCAACCGGCATTTAAGGCACTCTTGGTCAGTGGACCTAGCTTGGTCGCTGTATCCGGCCTACGCTCCAGAGTGGTCAGCCTCAACTTATGACTTTCTACCGGCATGAGCAGATAACCACAGTTGACGTTGTGTGTACTTCAAGGTTCTATTTTTACTTAGAACTTTGAATTGCATATATCCGGCTCTACAGATTGGATTTTTGTTGTTTTGGCGTCAAATGATTTATTAAATATTACTTTACTCGATTTTTCTATATTGGTGTGGGATTTTTCGTGTGTTGCGTTTTCAAATTATTACTGTTTGAAAAGCTGCATAAATACTTTACACATCACTTCAAAGTTTAGCCTGACTGCTTTTGTGCCAAGTTACCAGAGGGTTACGCACAGGATAATTTAGGGTTTGCTTGTGTTTCACCCTGGCAGGGGTTGTGGCTGCTGCTTCAGTAGGGTTTCACCCTCCTCAACCAGTAACCCAATTTCCAACACATGGTAAATGGACCTGTGCATGTCTACCGCCAGTATCCGCCTTTTAATATAAGGCTGCAGTGATGCAGCAAGGGTAAGGGGCACTTGGCTGGTTACATGTGTGCAGATGCGTTTCCGCACATGAGGGATGAGTGTGTGAGAATATAGTTATACCCAGCCTGCTAACTCTGCACAGGGAGCCTGATGCAGAAGGGACTCTGCAGGTTACGTATTGACATGGGGTGGGACCTAGAATATTAGTGGATACTCATAAGGAAAGTCAGTATGATCTACTGTTTGTCTGCAGTGAGACTTTCTTATACACCTAGGATGAACACTGCTTTGGAGTGCAATTTCGCTTTCTTTTGGCTTACAAAGCCCAATGAGATATCAACCTGGGGTGAAACATATGTGCCCAGTTCAATTATGCATGACCCAAACAGATATATGTACATCTTATTAGTGATCGAGAATTGCCATATTTCTGTGGCTCAGATCAGAATCAGAGTCCAGGCCTTTTCTCACCCGGGTGGGCCGAGTTAATTACATTTCTCCCCAGCAGAAGGAACAAAGGCCTCCCTCGACAAAGGGAGCAATTAACAATGCTTCACTCACTTCCTTAGAGAAAGGGATGGAGAAGAAAATCAGAATCTGTTAATTATGTATCACACTTTACTAGATTCAGGACTACCCAGGTCCACTGAACAAAAGAAGGAGCTCAGAGCTTTGGACCCAAGGGGGGGGGCTCCTCTTTGACGTTTTGGTGTGGAAGAACCTGGCAGTATTGTCAGCGATGGGTGGAGCTGAAGCATCCAGAGATGTGACCAATGACTCCTTCATGGTGGTAACTTGAACTGTCCCAGCATACTGTGCAGGAGGGTTGGGACAGGGTGGAACTGCTGGGAACTGTCCCAGCATACTGAGCAGGAGGGTTGGGACAGGGGTGGAGAGCTGATGTGGCACACTAGGTCTGGCCAGGGGTGTCTGGCTTCTAGTACTTTCCACCCTCATTTAAAAACTCTTGCACAGGTGGGAGAGGATGCTTTTTGTTGGAGATGGAGATTGGGACTGGGTGGCGGCAACCATGGACAACTGGAAGGAAACGTGCCCTCATGGACTAAGGACTCTGCCTACAATAGACCCCAGGACCAGTGGTTCTCCTTCAAGGACCAGGGAAGCTGGTCTACTTACATCCCCTTAAGGACCAGTTGGGGAACAATGGGACCTCTGCACCCCAACAGGAGGAGAGAAGCACCAGAGGAAAAGTAAAAGGTGAAAGGCTGGTGCAGGGAGCCAGTGGAACCAACTCCTTGCAAAATGTGTCAACTTAGGGGCCAGAAGGTGCACTAGGACTCAGCACCAGTAGCTAAATGAGTCCAAGATGGTGCAAAACAGCTCAACATTGCCTGAGATATCTCAGGGAGAAGGTGAGAAACAAAGCATGCAGAGCTCCTCTATCCAAGCCTGCAAAAACCATGAGGTAGCCCAGTGCCTGGGGGTCTGCAATAGGTTTATCAAGTATTCATTAACCATGTGAGAGGACATCCCCAGAGTTCTGGAGGCTCAGGGACCCAAACCATGGGCTGGTTCATGTTCTGGTGGCCTGGGACCCAATCTCCAGGCCACACAAGCAAGATAACCGGTGAGTGTCGTTGTGCCCCCCAACAAAGAGAAGAGGGGCCTGGAACCCCATCTCAGGGCCCTTGCAAGATGCAGCTCGGGAAGTGCTGTTGCACTCACCCTCGGCTCCCCGTGCCCATGTCTGCAGGCAGCCACCACATCAAGTACACCCTGCCCATATGGAGCGGGCAGGGGAGAAGCATGTTGCTGAATCCAAGGGGCAAATAGCGGAACCTGCCCAAGCTGCCCCCAACGCAAGGCCATGTGGGGTGCAAGAGTGGGATGGGGCACATCCAACTAAAATAAAAAAACAAAAAGGATACAAAGGACTGTGGTTGAACCCACTCATGATATATTCATGCTCCCGTGAGGGAGCACCCAATACCGCCCTGCTGGGTGAGTTTTGGCAAAGATTCTACTGCTTTTGATGGTCCTAGGACGGCAGGGCCACCACCAAATGTTAAAAGAGAGTGTCGGGCTGCAGGAGTACCCCCTCCAAAGAATGTTTTACAATACGGCTGGCTCTATGTTTCGTGGGCAAAGAGATTATGACCCTCCCTGGCTTTCTCAGCTTTTGTTCTACACCCTGGGAGTGTAGTGAGCTCTTTTGGTTGGTTCTATGGTTGCAGGTTTTGTGCCCTAAGTTTGTTAAAGAAAGGCAGAGACACATGTACATGGTTTTACAACGGTTTATTCCAAATGTGGTGCGTACTAATCATTTTTTCGTGTTCCTGCAAAGCTTTATTATATTAATTATGATTGCAGATGGACTATGGATACTGAAGTCAGTAATACAGTGATGTGTAATATAATGTGGTACTCAGTCTGTAAATATGATACAATTGATAATGCCAACAGGCCTCCTTGATTTAGAGTGACACCCTCCTAAATGGTTATGTGCTAGATTGTTTTTGAGGGGGTATGAGTACTGAGCATTTTTTGGCGTTATAACCCTTTAACAGTCAACGTAATGTTCTCAAAGGTAGTTCAACTAGCCTTATGTATATCTGTAATTTACAGTGTAGTATTAAGTAGTGTATGTGTAATAAATGTACTTTTCATTTTCTAAAGAAAATGCACAGACTGGACAATCATTTATTGGGTATTATAATTCTGTGCCCGGAAATGTTGATTACTAGCCCTCGCCACCCTGAGTAGATTTTGGACTGCTCTGCTACGCTACCTTGAGAGAGTCAAGTGCTACACTGGAGTGCTTGGTGCAGTTAGGGTGTAATTGTGGACCCATTACTTGTGCAGGTCTCACAAATAATGTCCCATTTCCTTACAAGCTGTGATAACTGCTCCCATTTTAAGTTTCTTGATCCTGCCAATCTAAACAAGGGCAGGGAGTATATTCACGTTCCGAAGTTTTTGGGATGTCTAAAATTGTGAGAATTCTCACTTTTCAGGATTCAGAAATAGGGCTCGATTCCCATTTAGGCAGTAAGCATACTCCGTCACACTGGCGATGGAGTATGATTAACGCCAAGATGATGGTCATAACAATTTAGATGTGGGTGGCCCCTAGGTTTAATCTTGGTGGAGACTACTTTGTTGCTGCCATGATTAAACCCCTCGGAGGTCCTGTGTAGTAAGGGCCGCCCGAGGCAGACCTGTAATTCCACTGCACTCATTTAGATGGGTGGAATTAGATGTCAGTGTTCACACTCTGTCACTGCTAGGAAAACAAGGAGCAGTGAAAAATGCTAAATGCTCCCCTCACCATTGGAGAGGACCCTCTTGGCGAGGGGAGCATTGTCCTTTTTATTTTCAAAAAGAAACTCCAGTTTTTGGATTTTCTTTTTTGAAAATTAAAAAAATAAGACTGGTTGTGGAGGGATCTGTTGTGTTGATGGAGCCCTGCAATAAACAGTGAAATTGATTGACAGGACCCACCATGATGGTTGTTCCTGGCAATGCCTTATAAATGTCCGAAAGTTTGGCGGTTATTTATAAATCTGGTGGGTGGTCCCTCCACCAGGGCTGCCATCCGCCAGAAAAATAAAATCGGACCATAGTGATTAAGCTATGTGCCTCACCAGGTACTAGGCTGGAGACTCCTTTTGGTGCCTGCAAGCAGAATATCTTCTAGCATAAAGCCATTAAGTGCATTTGCCTATTGCATTAAAGTGGCAGCTTCCACTGGGACAGTTGGGAAGAAGCCTTATCAAAGGTCTATGAGAATGTTGTGCACAAAACAGACTCTATGCCAGAAAGAGTAGCGTGGCACAAACAAGACAGCCAACAGCATACAAATCACTTGTGTTTCTGTAAATTTCTCTTTGTGAATGAGTCACAATTATAAAATATTGAATATAATTATCTTCCACTAAGAGGCACATGCATCCATTGGCTTCCACTGGAGAGGCAAATTCAATTTAAAGTCCTTAGCATTGCACACAGTATCATGAACAATCAAGGTGCTTTCATCCTGCTTGATTTTCTGAGACCTTATCTTCCAGCCAGAGCCCTTCGCCCAGCTGATCTTAACCTGGTGGTTATTCCTCGGCTCCAGAGGAAACGGGCTGGCGTCTGCTCTCTGGCCCTCTGGAACAGTTTGCCTCTTGAGCAATAAAATATCAAGAATCACTCACAATTTAGGAAAAAGCTGAAAACTTGGCTCTTCTGTAATTAGGAGGTTCTTTCCCTTTATCTGTTTTTTTATGTAGTAGTTTAGTCCGGTGGTTAGTGCTGGTAATCCTTTTGCTGGGCAGCTATGAGCTTTATAAATGTAGTTAATATAACATCCTAGAAAAAGATGTACATATAAATTATTACATTTCTTGATTATTCTCCAAATTCGGGACTGCATGTTTTTCCTTGATTTTATAGCAGACAAATAGTAGTATATAAAATAGTACTTTAAAAAACCACTAACTGAAAATGGTGTCGAGCAGCTGCAGATAATTTCTACGATGGTCTATTTCCTGTGTGATACGTAGTGCACATTATATACACTCAATACAATATGCTGGCTTATATTTTGTAAATTCTGTGCACGGGCTCTCAGAGAACCCACTTCATTGTTTCACCTTCACCACTACTTCTAGTACCTTTCTGTACCCAAAACTATGTTTATGATAATTTGCTGTTATGTCACACTGCTTACTCTAGTGAGTATAAATATGTCTACACATGACTGGTAGTACAAGTATGTATGAAATTAACAAAGTTATGTAATTGGATTTTAATAAAAAGATTTTAATTAAAAAAAGTTACATGCATGTTTAATTTCAAAAAAGTTGTTAGAATATATTAAAAATTAAAAAAAGGTTTTATTTTTAAACATTTTATCATTAAAGTATATGTATTTATACCTATAACCATTTAAAATAATTTAACATTATTGCCTATCGGTTCTAACCTCAATTTTTTTCTAAGGGAGGATGTTGTAGTATTAATGGTTGGCCATGTGTGGTCCTGGACTAACTACACCTCCATTTAGTTGTAGCAACTTTATATTTATAAATGTAGCTCTACCCTGTTTCAGAGAATTAAAGACATAGAAGTCTACCATTTTTAATAACTATACGCTCTTACACAGTGATTAGCCCAAAATAGTAAAGCTACTGAGGAGTGCAAGCATAAACCATACATGCCAATAGATTTGTTTCAGATGGAAGACTCCAGATTTGTTAAGCCAAAAGTGGCCTTATTTTGGCCGTCTCCCGCCTGAAATTGCCTCTGCTTCAATAGAAGTAAATAGGGGGAAATACATTCTACTGATTTGTTTTTAAATTTCCCGCTACTATATTTTAAAATGTTGCTAATTTACATGCGTAGTGATTTACTCAAGTTTAAATGTACCCTTGTGAATGACCCCAGTATATCCACTGAAGGGTACAAGTGGGCTGCTGACAACTATCACAGCAGGAGTTCCAGGGGTCCAGGTTAAAAGTCTCGTGCACCAGGCGTGAGAGCCGCAGACTCTCCTCCGCGCCTGAGCCAATCACCGCTCGGCTGCGGACGTGTAAGGTGAGTCCTGCAGTGAGCCACCTGCCGCTCGATGCTCTCGGCTGCTCGATTACTCTGCCAGCTCCCCGGGGACGCTCAAAATGGCTGCAGGTGGCTGGGCGCAGGTAGGAGACAGTCTGAAACCCGGTAGGGGTGGTACTATAGTCCCGCCTGTGTGGTACGCTGCGAAGGGCGGCCAGAGGAGAGCGGCGTGCGTGCAGCGAGCCCCATGACGACAGGAGCGGCTCTGTACGAAGCCGGTCACATGTTCCCTGGAGCCACTAAGTAGGGCAGGGAAGAACTTGCGAGTGGGTGGGTTGTCTCCTTTAACTTCCGGGGGCGGGGGGCTACTAGAGAGTAAATAAGACTGTGGGTAGCGCTATTTCGCTGTGCGTTAACGGTTGGTCTGCGCTTAGTGGCTCCTCCTATTTTTAATCTGTATCCCCATCTCTTGTTATTTTTGCGACCTCTTGTGTCCTCTAAGCGCAGTTTTCTGTGCTCGTCCTGCTCTTGTTCGTCACTGCCTCCTCTCGCTTTCAGAACAATGCTTCGTAGCCCTCAGCTGATTTATTCAGGTGTTTCATCCCTTTTTGGGCTCGGGTGCCATTGCACAAATGTTGTTTACTCCTTTTGTTTGAGCTCAGACGTTTCCGTCCTCCTCTTTATTTCCGGGCTCACGTTTGCTTCGTGCATCCTTCTTTTGGGCACTGCATCTTCTTGGAGCATAGTCGGCTTTCTCTAACCTCGACTGTCGTATCGAGACAGGCAGTGTTACGGCCACCGCTTACCTGTTTAAGCTGTTTACGTTTCCTGCCTTTTCTGGTTACAGGTTGCTCTGAGACTCTCCCTACTCTACCGTAGGCACGAGTGTCACCGTGCTCTCTGGTTTTGTACTATATCGGGAAATAAATATGTGTTGCCTATCTTTCTTGACACTTGTGACTCCCCAGTACTTTGAGTGGCATGAAGAAGAGGAAGGGGTGTCCAGAGGAATCTTTTAGAAGGCGCGTGGCTAATGTAATTAAGAGCATACCTTGAAACTTGTAAACTTAAGTCCTTCGCTTCGCACAGCGAGCCACCTGACTAGTGTTTGTGTGCACCTCTATGAGCTTTTTGTTATTTCATCCAGACGTCCCTCAAAAACTACATGCACCTAAAACAAGCCACACTTATTAGCTCTGCCAGTGCTGCTTGTATCAGATGTGTGGACAACAACAGTGATCTTGTAGTGAATCATTGGAATTAAAAATATTTCAGTTCTGAAAAGGAGACCGAATTAAACATTGCTAAGGTCTGTGGATGGGGTAGTGATTTTCGTGGTGTCTGACACTCCTGTTGTCCACGTAATACACTTTGCAGTCTCTCACTATAGCTCAGTGCGTTTTACAGAGTTCTGTTTCAACTTCAGAGCTCCCATTCGTGCAGTAATAAACACCCACCCGCAACTTGAACTCACTCTGATGCCTAGGTGCAAATGAGTCAAAATGTACACTACACAAAGAGAAAAATGTGTTTAAAAAAAAACAGAAACACAACACATTAAAACGTCAACTACTCAGAGAATGCACAATTAATAAAATGTGAAATGTAAACAGGGTATTGCATTGCTGAAATGCAACACCTTAGATGTTTTTATGCTCTTGCGTGACAGCACAGCTGTGTCCATACAATTATGTGAGTATCACCAGTAGAGGGGCTTCGGCTTCCCCATATGTTTGGAGTCAGTGGTACCTGTCTTGATTGTGCTGAAGTTGTGTGCTTCCACAAAAAAGTGCTTGCTCTCTACATAACTGTGGTCATTTGTTTATTCATCCAGTCGCCTCCGCTTGAGCTTTCAGGGTCACACACATGACGTTGCAATGCTATTAAAGTGTCATAGTTAATTAGATATTCTATTGTGTTTCTCTCAGGCAGCAGCACAGATGAGAGGAGTGCAATCGATGCACATGGTCTTTTAGGTTTGGTTTGACAGTGTATTCATAAGCCTGACCTATTGACATTACCAATGCTGGTTACAGTCTTTGTTGAGAACCCAGTTAGCATTAATGCTGTTAAAGAGAAGGACATTAATAAATAGCCCAACAGAGAACTGTCTCAAAATGTCAGCCCACTTAAAGCCCTGTCTTGCTTTATCTCATGATAATGCAGGAGTAAGTATTTACATCCCATTTTTCACTGCACATGTGCAAATGCCTGTCTTTTTCTTGTGGATAAGCATCTCTGACCCTACACTTTCCCGTTTGGGTGAATATCAATTACTTTTCTCTGCACCCGTTTAAGCACAGGTTTCCTCAGCCCCTAGGTTATTTCTATGTGTCGTCTCCTCTCCTTTTGGAAATTGCTTAGTCTCCCAACCACCTACTCTTGCACCATTGGTGGGTCTCTAACATTATGCAAAAAAGTTTGAACAAAGTTTCTCTCTCTCTCTTTTTTTTTTTTGGGGGCAAATATACCTAACTTAAGCGAAAAAAGGTTATAAAGTGCTTTGATATCAGTTGCTTTCCTAGTGCTGTTGCTGAGATGTAGCCAAATAGGACTAGCTAGACATGTTGGCAGAAAAGAACAGTTTATTTTCTTAAACATGTTGTGGTGGTCAAGTGTTTATACTTTATATGAATTGTTTTTGTTTTTCTTAAAGGGGTATCAAGCATGTTTGTATAGTGCACACATGCCAGAGAGTATCGGAGCTCTTTATATAGAATACGTTTGTATGACAAAAATATTGGTAATGCCTGAACAAAGGTAGTGTCTAGAGAAGTACAGAAACAACAAAACATAACATCAGTGAAGCAATATGGGAAAAAAAGCATATTGATGACAGAAAAAGTCCCGGCGGTAAAGGATATTAGTGCAGTGTACCTCCCAGAAATACAGGAGTATGGAAGTGAACAGCTAATAAGGTCCCTTGAGAAGGAGACAGTAGATAAGAGGAGTAGCCTGCATCAGGCAGGTAGCTAGTGAATTTAGGGCAGGAAATAAGGTTAATAAGAAAGCGGTTTAGTTATTTTTTGAAGAAGGCAGGCCAGGAGGGAGAAGCTTGTGTGAACAGCAGGAGAAACAAAGTTCTAGACCTTAGGTGATTGCCCTCAGAAATATTAGTTTGAGATGTGTTTTTTGTTGAAAACTGTCACTTCTAGTAATAATGAGTCGGAGAACTGCAGAGATGGTGCATACCCCCAAAGATCTTCAGTTTCTTGGTCAGATAGTGGAAGTTATCAGAATGGATACGTTTGTGAACTATGCGTACCAATTTGTAGGTCCATCTACCTTTTGAGAGAGTGCAGGCCTAGGGGATATGATCTGATCAATCAACCCTACAGATAAGTCTGACAGTAGTGTGAAGGGAGGGTCTGAGCAGAGCAAGATGCGTTCGAGGATGCCAGTTAAGGCAGCATTCCTGTAGTCTAATCTAGATATGATCCGAAACTTGGATTACTTCCTTCAGGTCTTAGTCTTGCAGGGATGGTTTGAGCCCTTGATTAGTTGACCTAATTATCCTCTGTTTCTAGCTATTGAGTTGGTATGATTGTGAAGGATTATTTTTATCAAGGATGAAACCGAGAGATTTGACGTTATACATGATGGATGATGTAATTTGTGTCCATTTCTATGCAAGCTCTTTACTGTAAACAGCAGTATCAGTACACATTATCTGTAGAGCTCCGGCGCCTTTGCCTTCTTTTTTTTGGTTACTGATATCTGCTTTGTCTCCATGTGGATGCAGGTGTCTCCTTTGCTTCTATTTTTGGGTACACATGTCTGCTTTCCTCTCTCGTATGGTGTAGGTTTATTTGGTCCTCTCTCTAGATACCTGTCTCAATTTTCAGTTTGTCTTTTTTTAGGGACAGATGTCTTAGGCACTGATTGGGCACATTTTAGGCCACCCCTATGGATATAGGGCTTTATTTTCCATTGGCTAGTAAAAGTTAATTGTATACTATTGTGGGCTCCCATTCCCCTCCCGGCTTTAGGCCCGCTTGCGTCTCTGGAAAAGCTCAGCAGTCATTTCAGTTTTTCTCTTGAAGCACGTCTGCCCAACGATGTATGGGAGCAACAAGAGTGTTTTTGATATGCTTTGTAAACACATACTGCTGACAGTGATGTCTCTTTAGGCACTTTTCTTTGTTCACACTGTTGTATTTTCAACTTGTTATTTAAGCCTAGTCATAGCTTCAAGAATCATGTACATTAATTCAGTTATTTCCATTGCTTATTCTGCATAATTTCCTCTTTTCGAAACCAGAAACAACTTCTCTTTCTTCCCACCCATTCCATAAAATAATCAATACGAAATAACGTAAAGCCAGAAAAAATCAATTTCATTATTTTAAGTGAGCCTAAAGCTATGGGTTCATTCAAATAGACGGAATGTTGTAAGCCTCAGGACACGTTGATTCCCACTTTCATACAATGCAGAACTAGTTCTAGGCTGATATCTGACCTCTGACAAGGTTGGAAAGCTGCTTCTCTAATTCTAGCATTGGGGTTTTGTCTGATGTTCGTCTTCTCCGTGTTTTGTCTTTGCACCTTTTTGTCTTTTATCTTAATATTTCTAAGCTCTTTCATTACACTTACCCAACAACTTCATGTTATTGACATTTGTTACATTTCTTTGTAAGGGTAAGTCACAACACAATCTAAATTATTCTGTGCTCACCCTTTGGGAGCTTGGCACAGAGTAGGCAGGCTAAACTTCGAAGGCAATGTGTAAAGTATTTGTGCAATAACTCATACAGTAACACAGTGAAAACACCACAAAAGAACCCTCCACACCAGGTTAGGAAAACAGATAAAATGTATCTGAATAAAATAAGACCAAAGCGACAGAAATCCAATATGCACGAGTCAAGATATCACTTTTTAAAGTTTTAGACGAGACCCAATCTTTAAGAATCAGTGGTTCTATTCTTTTAACATACTGGACCTGAAATGTGTTGAAAATAACGACACAAAGGTCCGCAGAGGAGGAGATGCATCGGAAAGGAAAGCAATGCATCTATTTTTCCTGCGTGGCAAAGGCGATGCATTGTTTTCCACGTTGCAAGGCGATGCGTTGGTTTCCGGGAGCGCTGCCCTGGTTCCTCACTGCAATGCAAATCCAGAGCGTGGTGAGAAGAGGCAACATGCACTGCCTTTATCTGGCAGGCGATGTGGTGACTTTTCAGCAGACGAGGCAGGTACTACGTCGATCCGGCAGATGTTGCATTGAATTTTAAAAGTGTTGTGTCGATTTTCTGATGCACTGGAATTTTCCTCTCTGTGGTCAAGTCATTGATAGCCCTGAGACCTCAGAACAGGAGGCAAGCTCAATTCAAGTCTTTGGAGAGCACTTGAGGAGGAAGCTAGAGTCCTTCCAGCAGTCAGGGGTCAGCAGGGACAGGGCAACAAGCAGGCCAGCAGTCCTTCAAGGAAAGCAGTCCAGATGAGTACTTTGGGCAGCCAGGCAGTCCCTCTGACAGAGTCCAGTTGTTGGTCTAGAAGTGTCTGATTTGGTGGGGTCACAGACCCAGTATATATACTTTATACTTTAAAGTGCATTTGAAGTGGAGGAAACGTCAAACAGTGGTTTGTGTGAGGGCAGGCCACTGGTCCTTGAAGTGTAAAAGAGAACCCTGCCACCCTCCTGCCCAGGGAGACCCATCAGTATGCAGATGCAGCTGTGTGTTCTTTGCTTATGGCTGAGTGGTATGCACAAGAGGAACTGTCAACCAGCACAGACCAGATGTGGATTGGAGACAGGCTGTAAGGCCCAGATGGCAGTAAGGGCAGAGAAATGCCTTCTTTCTAGAAGTGGGATTTCAGAAATAGTAATGTACAGTCCACCTTCACCAGTAAGTAAGATTTCTTCCAACCATACCAAACATGACAAGTCTATTCCTTCCACATCAGAAATTACCACTGAAAAGCCTATTTGGGAATTTCTAATGCTGGCCTATGAGAGGAGCAGGCTTTACAGTGGAGAAAAATACTTTGGGAGTTTTTTTCGCTGCCAGGACATGTAAAACTTACAAGTACAAGTCCTGCCTTTTACTTACATAGCATCCTGACCTGTGGGTTCCCTAGGGCCTACCTTAGGGGTGAACTATATGTAAGAAAAGGGTAATTTAAGGCTTGGCAAATAGTTTTAAATGCTGTAGGGAAATGCCTCCCTTGGCATGGTTACCCCCTAACTTTTTGCCTCACAGCTTGTGTGTGCTGGTGGGGAGGAAATGACTAAGTCGACATGGCACCCCCCTCAGAGTGCCATGCCCTTAACCCACTGCCTGTGGCATAGGTAAGTCACCCCTCTAGCAGGCCTTACAGCCCTAAGGCAAGGTGCACTATACCACAGGTGAGGGCATAGTTGCAGGAGCATTGTACCATTTACTTCCTCATTTATTTTGCAGCAACTCTTACTAAAAACTCTTGAATGTGGTCAGGGACTGTACAATTGATTTCTGTGGAGTTTGCTAGGGCCTCTAAAAGTCAGATTCCCGTAATTGAATTTAAGGGTTCAATCCAATGAGGAATTGAGTGTTCCATGACTATGGTTGATTCCTTATTTATAGTGTCAATTGACCAAAGACAGAGTGACCCCAAGAGCCTCTGAAGAGGACTGTGCTATATGATTCAACTTGCCTGGTAGTTGCTGAAGTGTGTCTACAATATCGTCTTAATGGGACAAGTTGAAAGTATGCGATTCCATGCTGGTAACACACTGTTGCATCTTCACCAGAGAGTGATTTATATAAAAGATTATTGCAGACTATTTGTGTGATATCCTTTAGCAATCCACTTTGTTCTGACAATGTTAGTGTTTGGTTTTCCATTAAGTCCGCTATTTTTGTTAAGGTAGTGGTTACTGCTCCATAACCTGAAGAACTGGAGAAAACATTTTTTTGTGTTAGGAAATACATGTTTTAAAGGTGATAGGCTGTTAGGGTAGATGATTACACTGTTTTAAAGATTGGAGACAAGTATTTTGTTAAATGGGAGGTCACAGATTACTGTAGTAGACAAGGATTTGCATATTGGTAACACATCTGAAAATTGTGTGGGGGAAGGGGGCGGCGATAGAACATTTTAACTGAGAATTCTTGTTAGGACGGGTTGTGTATGGTTTTGCAAGTTGTAATGCAATGTTATGTATACTATTTGTGTGTGTGTGTATGTCTTAAAGTACTTGTTTAGAAGTCTGATTGGGTGTTTGTAATCAAATAAATAGATATACATACACCAGAACAGCTTATGTTCCTTCCTTTTCTGTTGGAGTGTCCTTCATTTTTTATGCTCATCACAGCAAACACCATGGAGAACTGGTCAGACCATTTCAAAGTTTGGCTATATTGCCCTGTTAATGATTGCATTTATCTGAACTCACATACCTGAAAATGGGTGCCCTTAAGACTTGCAGGCCAGTCCTTATAATTATCAGTTGCCCCCTTACTTTCATTTGCCTTCTTCATTTTGTTTAACAGTAGCTTCACAGACAAAGCTACTGGGATGCTCACTGAATCTGCAGTGCATGACATGCCCCTAACCCACTGCTTTTAAACAAGGTTGGCATCTTGGAATAGTATTGTTCATAGTGTGTCATTGTTTTACTGTTAAAAGATTGGCACTACAATCTGAAAAACAAATTGGCCACCTTGCATCTCTAGAACGATGACACAGTATACCCAATACCATTACAAGGTGGCCTCCTGGTGAGATAATTACTGAGAGCCCATCTTTAAATGGTATTGGTCAATATTCTATCTTTCCATGAAGGCTGACGCCTGACTTCTAAATGTGGTGGCCATGATGGCATTGTAAAATTATACAATATGCACAATATATTTAAAAATGGTATGTTTAATTTGTTTTTCTAGCAGGTCTAATGCCCTTATTGTTAAAACATTTCCCTTCAACTTTTATTCTTTTAATTAATTTTGCATATGTTTATTATTTTATGTGTGTTTTATTGAGTATTGGTGAGTGGGTGCATGCATGAATGAGTCGAATAGTGGATTGATGCATGATTACAAGGATGATAGATTGCTTCAAAGATGAAACACTGAATATCTAAAATCACCAGAAAATGAAGAGGCACTATCTGCACTAATCAATACCTGTTAGCATTGCCAATGCCTATGGCATTAACTTGAAAAACCATTGTAAAGCTTCTGTCAGTTCAATTGTATTTTACATGAACTGCCTTTTTTCTGTGGCATCCCTGTTGGTTTTAGATTTGCTGTCCTATCCCAAATAGTTGAAAGCATTTATGTATTTGCATTTATTGAGCCATATGCTTTCCCTTTACGAGTTTTTTCTGACCAGACTTTGGTGCACATTACTTACCCTTATTGGCCTAACAACCTTTCCACCAACATCTTTCTCAGTGTACCTGTGACAAACTTCCAAAGCAATTACATCTTTGAAATGTAGAGTATGTTTAGCTGTGTACTGAAAGCAAACGTCAAAACCCTAGTGCAGATGCTGGCTAACAATGGACATCAGTGTAGTAAGGAGCTAGTTTGGCTATTTTCTAGGAGTTTGGTTAGGTTTGTAGGGTTGCTGCCCAAAACAGAGGACAGATTATTTGTATAGAGTTCCTTTATTATTGTTTAGCAGCTGTAATAGCTTTTAGTGCTGTTAATAACCGGGTCTCTAGTTGGCAGTGGTATGTACCCTGCCCAAGTAGGGACTACCATCCTAGTCCGGGCAAATCAGTTACTAATATATTAACCTGTGCTCACCCTCAGATAGCTTGTTCCAGAGAAGACAGGCTTAACTTAGGAGGCAATGTGTAAAGTATTTGTGCAACACTTCAGTCAGGTTAGAAACATAGAGCTTAAGGCAATGAACAAAACAAGACCAAAATGACAAATAATCATTAAATAGAAGTTGAGATATGAATTTTTAAAGATTAAGATGAAATTTAGTGCTTAGGTATGAAGCGCCAACCGGAGCTATCTGGTTTCGCTAGAATGGGTGAAATCTGAAAACTCAGGCTGACCATGATGAATCTCAGGTTGGATACAGAGACTAACTGCGTTCCTCCGAAAAAAATACCTTGTCGCACTATCAACGGGTCCCGATGCATGGTGCAGAGGAGGCGATACGTCTGCATCAATTCTGCTGGATTCAGATGCTGCGTTGGTTCCAAACCTCGTAATCTTAAATGCGTTGTTGGAGGTTTCTTAGTAATGTAGACAGTGCGTTGTTGGGGGGAGGGGGGGAGGAATGATATGGTTCCAGCCAGACCATCGATAGCAATGCATGGATTTTGCTGTTGTGGCACTTTATACCCACTTGGGAGGGTGGGACTTGTTGCAAGCAAAGTCCAGGTGCTGTTGGAGTATGAAATGAAGTCTTTGATGTCCTCGAGACTTCAGACCAGAAAGCAAGCTAGCATGCCCTTGGAGTCACTTTGGTTCTGGGGATGTAGAGATGCAGGTTCAGTCATTCTCACTCCCAGGCAAGGTGGGCAGCAGGGCAGGCACAGCAGAGCAAGAGTCCTGCATGGTCCAGCTGAGTGATAGTCCCTTCAGCAGTACAGTAGTCCTTCCTGGCAGCATGCCCTCAGGCCCAGAGGTGTACTAATTTAGGAGGGTCGGAAGTCCAGTTATTATACCCAGTGGTGCCTTTGAAGTAGAGGAGACTTCAAAGGGAGGCCTTTGAAGTGCACAGAATTCCTGCCCTTTCTGCCTTGGCTCCAGACTCTCTACAAGGGGTTATGCAGCCTTTTGTGTGGGATTAGGACACAGCCCATTCAGGTGTCAGCTCCTCCCTCCTATCCTTCCCAGGATGGGCCATCAGGATGTTAAAGGACCACCAGTCACACCTAAGCTCCCATTGTGTGTGGTGGTCTGGAGGGAATGCACAGGAGCTTAGCTGCCACCCACCCTGACGTGTATTCAGACACCGGCAGAAGGCACTAGATTATTTAAGGTAGGAAAATGCCAACTTTCTAAAAGTGGCATTTTCAGAATTACAATTTAAAATCAGACTTCACCGTCAGTTGTCATTCCTGATATACCAAACTTGCAGGTCCCATCTCTTTCCAATTGGAAATTACTCATATAAAATGTAATAATAAGGTCACCCCAATGTTATTTTATAATAGAGGCGAGTCTTGCAGTAGTGAAAAACAAATTCAAAAGCACTGCACTTTGCCCTTGAGCTTCCACTGCCTACTTTAGGGTTGACTTAAATGTATTAAAAAAGTTTGGGATGGAGAGAGGGTTACCTTGACAAAGCAGTTTAAAACTGCACACACTGGCTCTGCAATGGCAGGCCTGAAGTCCTGTTTCAAGGGCTACTTAAGTGGTTGACACAATCGGTGCTGCAGGCCCACCGGTAGCATCTAATTTACAGGCCCTGGACACGTGGTACACTTTACCATGGACTTATAAGTAAATTAAATACGCCAATTGTGGATCAGCTAATGTTACCGTATTTTAAGTGGATAGCACATGCACTTTAGCACTGGTTGGCAGTGGTAAAGTGCCCAGAGTTTAAAGCCAACATAAACAAGGTGAGAAAAAGAGGAGGAGGAAGGCAAAACATTTGGGGATGACCCTGCAGAAAGGTCTAGATCCATCAAGTGCTCAAATAGTTTTCAACCTCCCTCTAAATTGTTCATGAGGTTGTATCTTATCTCACATTTAGAAACCCAAGAAGTATTCCCTATCCCTCTTTCCTCTCACTCCATTAATTCTGTCATTTATTGTGTTCTGTCGGCATCATGGCACCATTATGTTGAGTGATAAACAAGGAGGTCCTCATTGTTCATCTGTAATTATTTCATTGCGTAGACTGTCTCAGAAGCAATTGAAACCACAATCAGTTCAGGAATTTAATATGGGAAATAAGTAGCATGATGACCTCTGGCATAAACTTTTTTTAAGCAAGTGCCACCTTTGGATATTTAACTTATGAGGAGATCTGGGGATTGCTGGCCTGGCCTTCAGCCTTTGACACCCTGTTTCTTTCTATACCTAGTTCTAGCTGCCACTTTCACTGGGCCAGCTTGCCTTAACATTCTTTTTAGTGTATCTAGGGTTCTGGGGCAAGGGCATAGGAGGTATTAGTGGAGGTATATAAGTAGATCTATGATGATTCAGTCATTGTTTGGCTATTCTACATCTTGGAGGTGAGGAGAACTGACACAGTTTGAGGAAGGGGCATAATACATCTTAAGTAATGGCATACAAAAGGTTTTTGAACAGGAAAGTATTGGTGGTTTCTGAAAGAGAGGATGTCAGTCCCCAGTCTTAACTTCCTAGGCAAGGACTTCCAGACAATGGGCGCAGAACCCGAAAAAGATGGCTGTGACCTGGTAATGTTTTGAACTTTTGCGGTGTTACTAGGTGGGAATTTTTCCTGCTTGATTTTCTGGTACCACCTGACATTTTCAGCAGTTCATTGAGGTAGCTAGGTCATCCTGCATGAAGCACTTTAAAGATAATGCATTGGATTTTAAATTTATTTCAGGCTTCTAAGGGAAGCCAGTGTACTTCTTTCAGTATGGGTGTAAAAATTACAGAAACGTCACTAAGGAAACCCTGAACTCCCTCCTTGTTTTGCAGCTCTCAAATTCAAGACCTTGTTTAAAAACTACTCAACGGTTATGAAAAAACGTTGTAGACAATGCAGCCCCAATAATTTGGAAACAACCCAGAAAACTACACAAACCATGGGTCAGCTCCTGTGTCATGAGCGAATCCAATTCAGACTCACATATGCCACAGTGGTCAAAGCAGAAAGCGGCGCCACCTCCTTTGGTCATCCCACGTTTCTCACCATAATTTCAGTGATTACGCACACAATCCCATCAGTGCCCCACACGTTGCCACTGGCACCTCTGCTGACTCCACATGTATCCACCTCTGCTGGCACCACATCTGCCGGAGCGTTTACCACTGATGCCCCATCTCTCCAGAAGAGAGACTCAGCGGCCTTGTAGTGGTCTGTACTTAAACATGGAATGCAAATAAGCTTAGTGAGGACAACACAGTTCCGTGCCATACATTGGTCTGCTCATTGGCAGAAATTTCAGCTGCAATTAAGGGTACACTGGGTGCAGACTATTTAATTTAGTGTGTATGTCTGTATGTATGTAAAGTTGTTTTTGAAGGGAAAACACATAGTCCTATATAAAATGATTAAGTCTGAATGATCACCAATAATGAAGGATATTACTTTTTCCATAATTTGGGAATAATTAAGGTATTTATATAGAGTGGGGTGATGTTTTCTTTTTTAATAAGTACCTGAGCCTGATGTGTTTTATTACTGTTTAGATTTGTTCCTTTGTGTGTTGTAGTCTACAGCAGTTGTAACTTTAACTTCTATTGAAAAATTATCTTTTTATTGAAATATATAATATGTTGGGTTTGTGCCATTTTGTAGCTCTCTAAGTTACCATGTACTCAGTAGTTGACCAGCTAATACCCTTTTCATTAGTCTCAGAAGGTTTCAATCTTGAAATGTCTCTGCTGGTAATCAAACAAGTGCCCTGCCAATTAAACATAGATCCCGCCAGAAGGCACTATTCTATCATGTGTATGTAGATGGTTACACTTATGTCATGTGAGTTAACAGAATGAAAAACAGAATGTTCTTTCTTTAACCCACTGTCCGTGCAGGTAATTAGGGGATTTAGCGGACTCTGTATCTGACAAGCAATTATTATTGATCCAGGCCAGCCCAAGTGAAATGTTCTGAATTTGTTGCAGTGTCCTTTGCTGGCACCTGTACACATTCTGCAGCACCTGCATGTTGTCTGGTTTCCATTCAGAACACCAACCTACAGGGAATCCTTATTTTCACTTCCAGCTGAGCTCAAAGGCCTCACTTAAAAGGCCATCAGCCATCTTGTTGAAGTCTTATCTTGGCTGGGATATATATGGAGCCCAATGCCTATACGACAATGCAGTGGAGGGAAACAAAGGCACTCCTCCTCCTATCACTTCTCAACAGCTTTTGACTGTGTTCTACCCCCTGTAAGTGACATGTGTGCACCGATGGATGTCTGATGTCTGTATGAGTGATCACACTAATAATTACTTAATTAACACTTAATCATTTGTCTTTTTGATTTCTTTTATAGTGCTACTCATCCCAGTGTATAGGGTGTGTCAGAAAACTTTATATCACACACACAGTATATTGAGACAATGAATCATACAAATATACAATGTACACGAAACGTTACATAAGACAGTGAGAGTAAAAGGTGTAAGTCATATATGCATAGCAGTAGGTTTTATATGTTAAGTGTGGTAGGTCTGAAAAAACAAAGTCAGGATTTAAAACCTAATGCAGTGGTTGAGGTTGGTGATACCTGTGCCTTGAAGATTGTATGCAGCGCCTTGATGGCTGTTCATAGCTCACTGTGTTATATTTACCGCAAGTAAAAAACTAAAAAAAAGGATCTCTATTAAAAAAAGAAAAAACAAGCTGTAACCAATTAAGTTATCTACATAATATATATATCTATGCTCTCCATGTTATATGTTGTACTTTACAGCTGGCATATTAACCACCGAGAGGCAGGTGAGCTTACAAAATAACAAGGAGAGACAAACCAAGGGTCTGCCTTGGATCTTAGAGCTTGTTCATGAGCGGAACCCTGAAAATGTTTGCTAGGTAAATCATATAACAATTATCTCGTAAAATATTGACGACGCCTCTTCAAAAATTAAAAAAAGTGTTTTGACATGTGGAACCTTCAACATTAATCCGATCACATTCATTTTTTTTTTTGTATACAACCAATTTTATTGTTTTTAAAACGAGTGAAAATTCAGCAGAAAAACAGAAGAAACTCACTTACATACCAGTGAGTACATGATACCCTGTTGAGTAAAGCAAGTCAGTATAGTCCACAGTCGGCCACCCTCCCCAACAGAAAATAACGTTCACACAGGCAGCCCCCTGTACTCCTGCTACTTCCTCCACATTTTCTCATATTTGTGGGGACAGCCCGTGCTTTGTAGATTGGCTTTTCTAATTAAGAACACCAGTCCACTCCAGATTGCCACTTCAAGAGTGACAGTACTGTCGGGCCTCTCAAGAGCTGTGCAGTGTCTCTCTTGGCCACCAGACATGCGACCCCTATGAATATTTGTTCAGCTCTCAGCACCCCCCCCCCCCCCCAAACTCCTCTAGAAGGCCCAGCTGCTCCACCCTCAAATTCAATTCAGTGGGACAGCCAAGAACCGCTGAGATATCCCGCTCCACCCTTGCCCAAAAGGGTCTTATCCCCAGACACTGCCATGCCACATGTGCACAACCAGTTGACCACATCTCCTACAGGCACGGGGGTCCCTGGGCGAATATGTCGGAGTCTCCGTGGAGACAGATATGACATATGGAAGTAGTTTATCTGAATCATTCTTATCCTGGTGGAAATGACCATCTCCCTTGGTGCTAGATAGGCCTCCCTCCAGTCATCCTCTCCATCTCCCCCACCCAAGCCGCCCACCTGTCCCGCAACTGAGTGAGGCTTTTGGGCACATTAGTAAGCAAGGATAGATAGATCTGGGCAATAGCCCTCCCCCACAAATGCCCCGAGAGCAGCTTCGCCTCAAGCAGGCTCAGATCTGGGAGAGAGCGAGACTAGACGACAGGTGGGTCCGCCAGGTGTGGCACATCTGAAGGGAAGTGGAAAAACTGGGAGCTGGATAGGGCATAATGCTCCCTCAGCTGCTGAAAGGACATAAAATTATCCCCGATGCAGGCATCACCCAGATATGTAATTCCAATGGCATCCCAATGTCGAAAAAACCCTCCAGTCGGGATACCTGCTACAACTGTGTTCCCTGCCACAAAAGCGTCAGCTTTGTGAGGCGACGGTCCCAGCCCATCAACCGCAGCACTGCCCTCCAACACTGCACTGCCACCCGCGTGCAGTCCGGGGCCCCCAGCGGGACCGGATCGCCATCCAACTCGTCCAACAGGCCTATATATATATTCACATATGTGTGTGTGTGCTTGGAGGTGAGGGATTGGGACAAGGCCTGGGGCACCAAGCAAGTAGGGAAAGTTTGTCAGGACGTACAACTAGCGGGGGAGGACGATCATTTTTAAAAAGGGTGCTTTGACCCAATGGGTTCAGGGGCAACCGACCCCAGCATGCCAAATCCTCCCTCAGTGCGCGGGATAGGGGCTGGAAATTCAGCTGCCATGCCAGATCTGGGAGAGTTGAATCCTAAAGTATTTGAAGGTGTTGCGCCTTACTGGGATGTCTGGGCACCAGATCGCACCCCCCACAGCGCCCCACACCTCCAACCAGCAGCGACTTCCTGGGGTATAAGCAAAGGCCTGAGGCTTCACCATAAAATTTCATGAGCTCAAGGCAGCGAGGCCTGAGCGCCTGGGCCTCCCCAGGAACACCAAGACATCATCCGTTTATAAGGACACCCGTCTATCAGTGGGTCCCCACAGAGGAGGCTGCCTTAGCCATCAATCCGCTGGCCTACCAGTAGGGGGGAAAAGGGGACATCCCTGACATGTCCCACGTCTGATTGGAAAGGGATCTGAAAGGATGCCATTTACTTGCACTGAGGGGCTATGATACAGTAGACAGACCATGCTCCTGAATTTTGGGCGGAAGACCATCTGCATTAGGACCCCCTCCCAGAAGTTCCAAGCCAGGGTGTCGAAGGCCTTGCGAAAGTACACCAGGAGGAGTGCCAGCTCATCACCCATCCGATCATTCTGCGACCGCGCCACCTGAACCCGGCAGAGACAATGACTTGTACTTCTTCCTAGCATGAAGCCACACTGGTCGGGATGCACCAGGTGGGGTAGTGTACGTACCAGCCGGTTAACCAGGACCTTATAGAATATCTCAATGTCCGTGTTGATTAGCAAGCTGGGCTGGTAGGACGAACATTGGTCCCGTGGCAGGTTGTCCTTGGGTATGACCAAAGTCGTGGCATAATCCTGACACGGAGCGAAGGAGCCGTGACTGAGCTCCTCCTTGTATGCATTGACCTGGGGACATATCAGGTGCGATCAAAATTGCTTGTAGTATTCGACCGGATATGTGTCAGACCCTGCGGTTTTCCCGGATTGAATTGCAGAGATGGCTTCCCCCACCTCCTCCTCTGACAGAGGTAGGTCAAGTTCTTACGCAAAGGGCGACGGGAGAGAGGGCAGCGGAATGTCACCCAGGATAGGGCTTTCCGGTTCCGCAGTGGGCTGAGACATTCAGGCGTACAGGGACTCATAGTAGAAGGAGAAAGTGCAGGTGATGGCCAGCAGGTCCTCCTGCGCTACGCCCGTGGGATCCCTGATAAGGGGTGCCAGTTGGCCAGAGACACTGCGTGTTGACAACCAGTAAAGCAATTTTTCTGTTGTCACCCAGCTCATCGACTCTTTGGGTCGAGGCCTGCCAATGCTGCCGAGCCTACAACTGCCTCCTCGAATATCACCCCCACCCCCCCAGGTCGTCGCTCTGCTATAACGACCTCTAGCTTGGCCTTCTGACGTATGCCTTAATACTACCTCCAAATGTAGGTTTGCTCGCCGCCCCGAGGGTCCCTGCTGAGGCCACGAGCCCTGGTTCTCTAGGAAGTAGTACGATAGTCAGTGAATTTGATGCATTCGGGGTCTTTCAAATACCAGGTGCTGAGGCGCCACATGGGCCACACATTCTGCGCTAGGGCACCCCAGCTCAAGAGGACTGGCGTGTGATCTGAGATATCGCGGGGCCAGGATCTGCACCAAAGTCAAGGCCAGGAGATTCGCCGCTGGGAGTCATATTAGATCTATCCCGGCTTCTGTGTGATGGGCCGTCAACTGGTGGTGAATGCCGTGGTCCGAGAGTGCCAGGCCCGCCATGCGTCGCACAAACCCAAGGTACGCCCAGTTCACCAGGGACGTAGAGTCCGTGCGACGGCCAGTACGTGGGACAGTGAAAGTGTCTCGGTCCGAGGCCGAGTTAAAGTCCCCTTCTAGAATAGTAGTTCCCTGCCGTAGGGAAAGGAGCAAAGGGCGCAGCCCTGCCAGGGTGGGCCGAAGGAGCTGCGGAGGAAAATAGCTTGAGACGAAGTTGACCTGTCAGCCTGCCAGGTGGCCCTCCACTCCAACACATCTTCCCTGGGGGTCGGTATGGACCCTATCCACCTGCATGGGTAACGTCTAATGAAGCATAAGGGCCACCCCCTGGACCCACTAGAGAAACCAGAGTGGTACACCCGATCGTAACCGAAGCGCCCGAGAAACAAACACTGGGTTCCCACCAAATGGGTCTCCTGTAAGAGGACTACCCCCGGGTGATATAACGTAGGACCGTGGCTCTCTTGATGCAGTCTAACGGACTGTTCACGTTCCAGGAGAGTATCGTGGACATAGTACAGGTAGGGGTAATGGCAATAAATTCAATTCCGATCCTCCATCGGATCCGAGCTGCTGTAGACGCTCCGGGGTAACGGTTCAGTCTGCATGCGACTCACTGTGTACAGGTCTAACCTGAAAAGAACAAAATTAATACAAAAGCAACAACACATTGCAATTCCCTATGATCCCCCCCCCCCCCCCCCCCCACTCTATACTTCTACCCCTGAAGCATCAGTCGCCCCTTCCCAACAGTTTTGCAACCTAGCAAAGTACAACAACGACATTTCGGAGGGTCCTCAAGATGTAGCAGTGCCACGTTCACAGATGTCCAACCTGACCATCGCTTTGAAGACCAAATAAGACCATTTCAGTCTCTCAAGCTATTGCCAATCCCTGGCCCGGGGGCCAGCCTTAGCCAAGCATTCCAAACTAAGTCTCAGTTTCTGGGCCTCTTGCCCTCCAGCCCCGGTCACCCCGAAGGAGTCTGAACATTCTTTGCCAATGCAAACAAGGCCGGGGTGGTCGTCTGGGCAGCGTCCAGTGCTATGTCTGCTGGCCGCTCCAGTAACGGAGAGGCTACCAACCCGCTCTTCCACTCCCCCACTACCACACTCGACCTCCTGGGAGCGTTTTCTCCGCATGCAAGCCGGGAGAGGGGCTCCAACCAGGGTTCCATTTCCTTCCCCTGGCTCCCCCTCCCTTGCCGGGGCTCTCAGGACAGGTCTCTTAGCCACCCACTCCCAGGCCTGCTCTGGTGAGTCAAAGAAGAAAGTATTGGACTGGAAAATAACTTTTAGGCGGACGGAAAAAAGCAGCATATAACCCAAGTTCAGCGCACGCAGTTTCTGTTTGACTGCTCCGAAGGACCTCCTGCTTTTGCTGCACCGCCCTGGAGTAGTCCAGAAGGACCAGGATTTTGGAGTTTTGATAATGGAGGTCTGATTGATTTCTGGCTTTACACAGAATTTCATCGCGGTCTCTGAAGTTCGGGATCCTCAGGATTATTGGTTGGGGCCACACGCCCACCGGCGGGCGTGGTGCCAGAGACCGTTTTATGATAAAGGTGGGAGACCATGTCTCTGCAGGCATCCAGATACGAAACCAAGCCTCAAGTGCCGCAGCCAGATCTGGAACGTGCAAAGCCTCCAGCAGGCCCACCAAGCGCAGGTTATTGTGCCGGGCCCGGTTCTCCGCATCCTCTACCTGCTCACTGAGGAGGTAAGTCTTGAAACCTGCCGCTTGAGGACAGCCACCTCATCTTCGGTTGTAGAGATGCGTTTCTCTGCTTCGGAGACTCTCCCCGTGACCCGCGCAGGTTTTGCAGGATGAGGGAAAGGTCAACTCTGAGTTTGTCGACCTTGTGCTCTACAGCTTCTTGGGAGTCCTGGATTGCCTTTAAGGATGGCGCCAAGATCTGGTCACAATGCCGCGGGCTCCGGGGAGGGCCCATCTGCTTCATTCGCACCATATGACGCAGGGGTGGGGACCGTGTACTGATCCATCGTAGTCTGGGCCTTGTCAGACAGAGCCGGCCTATGCCTGCCCATGGCTCGGCAGTCTGGCCCCGCAGGCCCACGGGTATGGAAAGCTGTAGGCCCAGCGGCGAGAAGGGGTACCAGGACGCCCCCGGCTCCGTACCGGATTGCTGTTCGGGGCTGCCAAGGCCCTAGCGCGCCCTATGCGGCACCTGCCATTTTAAGGTCCGGCAGACCGACGTCCAGCGCGTCCTGCCAGCTCTACCGGCCTCCCCTGCAGCACCGGGAGGCTCCTTTCTGCTGGGGGCCCACAAGGTCAGGTAGGATGAGGCTGGATGGCTGGCGGGCCGTGGAGTTCTACCGACACACGGCAGCCATGCTTACCGGCTTGGCCACACCCCCAATCACATTCATTTTTTTAAAGACACAGGAAGATTAAGTTATTTTCCCAGAATCGCAGTATGCTTCGCCTGCTCAGAGACTCAAACTGGATTCCCCAGTTTCAAAGTTGGCAGCTTTCGCTGTAGGGTCACATTCTGGGTAGTGGTAGGGTGGCAGGCAGAAGCCACCTGCAGGATCGGCTCATTGTGGGCTTGAGATTCCTTAAGGACCTTGATCTGAGCTTGAGCCATGCTTCAGGCTCGAGTCTGACTCAAGCTTTTAATGGCTCATCCACTTCTATAACCATCTATGATACTTTATAATGAGTCAAAACTGTCACTAGACAAACATCTCTCTCCAGCAAATGTATTTACTAGAGTTATGTTACTGTTATTATCCCCTGAAATTGCTACGCACACAAAGCTCTCTGCGGCAGATGCCTTGACCCCATAAGGTATTTTAAAATTCAGCCTTTAGGGACCAGGTAAGTAAACAAGAACATATTCGCTGTCACATTTGTTGCCAATTTCACTGTGGCAGCATTGTAAAACTATAACTTACTAGGTAGCGCAGGCTGTTTAGTTTCGAGAGATTGTTTGCAAGCTTAGCAAAATCCTACTGTTGGTCTAGAGCTCATCAGGTGCTCACCACTGTTTGGCTTTGTCACTTTTATTTGCTTGCTTCTTAATTGATGGCTTGCCTTCCTCGGCTTGCGCTTGTCCTTCCCCTGCAGCACAGCCCCATAACCTTTCTTTTGATTGGCTGACTTCCACAGCTCACTTTTAGGGGACTTTTCTTTTTTTCTTTTTGGTTAAGCAGTCCATAAGTGACTTTGTGTTCCAGCTCTCTTGCTCACGGGCGTCTTCTGTGAAGCACCCAATGAGTGTGTGTGTGTTTTCTAGCTTTATCCCTTGAGTGCTTCTCCCCACTCTGGACTATGTGTTGCGTTCTACCTGACTTCCTGTGCTCTTGCACTCTCTCTTTTTTGTGTGCTTCTCCGCCTCCCATCTCCTCATGCTCTGTTTTCTCTCTTGTGTGCTGCTTTTCACCTCTTCTCCCCACCCGGCTTTATTTAAATTCATCTCAGCCTATTAGCTCCTCCTTTACTCCACTAACCACTTCAGTTTTGCTCCTCTACCC
This sequence comes from Pleurodeles waltl, assembly GCF_031143425.1. Lineage (NCBI taxonomy): Eukaryota > Metazoa > Chordata > Amphibia > Caudata > Salamandridae > Pleurodeles > Pleurodeles waltl. The sequence goes on from NC_090437.1 coordinate 1,168,783,744, forward strand.
CTAGCAGGCATTTACATTTTTTTTTTACTTTTTTTTTTTTGGTTCTGGGAGCTGCCATTTGCTCTGGGCTGTTTGTTGCACAAAAAGCACTTTATGCACATACAATTTCATGTTTTCTTTACATCTATTGTTCTAGGTGGTGTATGCCATCTTAGATCAGCCAATAAGGAAAAATAACAGTGCCTGCTTCAATCCAGAGGCCTGTGTATGCATAGTGAATCGTGTGTACATTCATCATAATGCATGTATTTGCCTAAAGAATAGTGCAGCCAGCAGCAGCATCACCAAATCCTTTTTGTTTTTTGTTGATGGCGCCCAGCATTGACAAAAAGCATTGAGAGCCAAAATAATTACAAGGCAAAGTCTATTGGCTTTGTCAAGGCACAAGTCTGGGCTACACTCAGGTGGACAGCGTCCACCCACTATTTTCACAGTGTGAACACTGTCCACCCTGCCAATAACTGGTCCTGGTATAATTTTCAAACAGCAGGTCACATTCAGAAGCACCTTCATGTTGTCTGCTTTTGATCCGGGCAGCAACATGCAGGAAGGGGACTTTCTTATCATGGCTGGGAGCTACCTAGAGCCTAACACCTTGTTGTAAATGCAGTGGAAGGGAAACAAAAGCACCCAGCTTGTTAGCACTTCACACGTACTTGAGAGGCACAGTTTTGGCTTTGTTCAGTTCCTGTATATAAGAGCTATGCAAGTGCTGTAAGAATGTCGGATATGTTGCTCTGTCTCAGTATTCACACAAAATAACAATTTAAATAAGACTTTTTTTTTTATTTCTTTTATAGCGCTATTCATCCTAATACATGGTATTGGAGCATTGTACATCACACATACACAGTACTTTGACAATAAATCAAACGTTTGTAAATCTGTGTACACAAAATAAGACCGTGAGGGTTACAATTTGTAGGAGTCTCATATCATTGTTCATAGCTCACTGTGCCATATTTGAAGGATTACAATTCAACTGCAGGTAACAAACGGATCTATGTTAAAAGCAGTAACCCACTTACATATCTACATTAAATAAAAATCTGTAATCTGCATTTTACATGATGTGTTTTGCAGGAAATGCATTAACTCTGTGATATTTTGAGTCAAAACTACGACTAGGCAAAACACAGATCTTTTCAGCAAATTCATTAACCACTAATTTTCTTACCATTATTCCTTCTTAGTGTTCCCAGTAAATATGATCTCTACAGCAGGTGCCATAACCCCATAAAATATTTTTAAATTCAGACTTTGTAACCAACTAAGCAGAACAGATTTACTATCGCGTGTCTCAATGTTTCATTTTTTTTTAGCAGAGTTTAAAAAAAATAACTGTATAAATTGAGACCCAGATTTTGTTTTGGGGGTTGCTTGACATTTCTGGCACAGCTTTGATACAAAACCTATTTTGGGATTTACTGTACCACACACACGCATCCTGTTTTTGTGGCTTTTTAAAGAAATCAAAAAACTAACAGGCAGTCGATTGCCCTGCCTTGGATTACCTTGCACCAGGTAGGCATTACATGGGTGGTGCTTGGTCATTCCCAAGCAGCCACCTATGTATTTTGACGCAAATCCATATTTACAAAGACTTGTAAATGTAGGTTTGCACTAAGCTGGTGAAGTCTACCTGTGGCTGGTGTAACAAGGAGAAATATCTTTATTTCTTCTTGTTTTTTTCTCTTTGCATGCATGCTGCATTTTGCACACATACAAAGAGGAAATAGTCGCATAGAATAGTTTTTGTGTGGCTTAGTTTTTTTTTTTTTTTTTTTTTTTTTTAAACAAACCCAGGCAGCACATTGCGCTGCCTTAAGTTACTGTGCGTCAGGTAAGCATTGCATGGGTATTCCTGTACATCCACCCATGTATTTTTGTGTATAAATAATATACACAGTCTTCCTAGGGCAGGCACACTAACTTTCTTCGGCTCTCCAACCCCACTCCCCTGTCAAAGGGTAGTGTTTATTCCCCATTTATGAGGCATAAAAAGACTAAGTAAAACGTTCCTTTAGAAGTTTTAACTGCGTTGTGAGAAAACCTTTCTAATTTGATAGGCTCCATCTTCACTTTTCGAGTTTTTCTAGAAAGTGTAAAGAATATTACACATGTAAAATCACAGCAACCTTGGAAAAGCTAGTGACGAGGCAACGCTCCAGCGACAATATAGAACTTGGCGTACCAGATTATGTACTCCATATGTAGCTTTAAAATCAAGTAGCTTTCTGCATAACACCTGCTTTACATTAAATTGTATTTTTTGTTGTTTTATACCCCAGGCTGATCATGGCCATCATTTGCCAATACTATTTGATTTCTCCCAGGGACTCACGACTACCAGCAGCTTGATCTATGTACCTTTCGTGTTTACATATAATGTTTTATATACATCTGAAGGGACCTTACCCCCTTTCAATTACTTCTTACTTTACTCTTTTTTCTTCACACTATTTATAGATCTTCTATCCACATCACAACACACTTCGCGTCCCCCCCTTGTTTCTTCACCCCTAATACTCTTTGTTTTCTAAAAAAAAAAATTAAAGCAAATGTACTGTATTACACTGTGTAGACATGTTTATGACAATCTCACCTCGCATGATGTTGCCATTTTATTCCACTCTAGACTGACTTGTTTGCCTCTTTCTTCTGGAACGTGATTCAATTAGTCACCTATAAGACCTGTTGAGGCATTCACACTACATTCTGGTCGTCACATTAACTATACGCATCCCTGCACTTAATTCACACAATTCTATTGCACCTTCGCTCGGATTGTTCTCTTTACCTCTGTACAAAGAATTTTAGACGTTGTGAAGTCACCTTGCGCAATTATACTATACCGACGTATGTATTTTTCATCTATGTTTCCACAGCCTTGACAAAGTCTTGAAGACGAAACAAGTGTTGGCTGTTTTGCTGCATTGACTTATTGTTACATTCGAACATCCTATTGTAACTTTGACCATTTATCACCATCTGGCTGCTCTGGACACATGGTCATTTTGTACAACGCAGTCTTTTGATTGAGATTTCTACTTTCTACCTGCACTTATAATAAATATCTACACATCATCTTCCAAGAACGAACTTTCTATTTATTCTTGAACATTATCAGGATCAGGATTCATGCTACTGGTGTGCCCTGGCCACTCTTCTTTCAATATTTAGGCAACCACCCACTCTTCAGTGTGTGGCCCCCCCCGACACCTGTGGTGGCAGGTGTTAGGGCTAGCCTGGCACCCAACACCATATTGTTTAAATTTTATGACTTCGCTCGGATTTCACTATTATCATACGCTTTGCAGATGTGCAAGCAGTCTCTGGCATCCGCCACCTTCTTCGCCTGACTTACTTTATTTTTTCCTGTTTCACATCAAAGATTAAGGTCTGTCTTTAATTCTTGGTGCATGAGGTTAGAGTGAGGCTGGCAGTCAGAAGACACATGAAAGTCCAGTGCATCCTGTATGTGGCCTAGATTCTTATTATACATGATGCAGCATTACAGCCTATTAAATCATACATGAGAGAGATTTGCCTAGGATCCTACATTTTAGTCAAGTTGGGAAGCTGGGGTTGATCCCAGGTTTTCTGCTTTCACATTGTCCTTTTTAGCCATTAGATCAACATCTCTTTATTTCTCCTGCTTATATCAAAGACTAACTCAAAGGGCAGTGTTACTGCAAACAAGTGGGCCGTCTCTAGTGCACCATTTTGGCAATGTAACATGTCTAGGATATGCTTATTTCTTATTAGTGAGGGTAGTCTAGTATAGATTCTGATTACTAGCCATAGTTTGTGGTGTCTCTCACTGTTCCTACCTGGACACCCCACTTTTTTTGTTCTATGGAACCTAGCTAAATTTCCTTCTGAAGGCCAACATTTTTTAAAGTGCTAGTTGCAACTGGAATTGCTTGTGCCTTCTTGTGAGTTACCTTTGTCACCCTTTCGTTCTCATCTTTGGATACTGGTAGGCTTGGGTGGAACTTGTGGCGTTACATAGAAGCCCAGCAAGATTCCACAAAGTTCCACAAGCTAGCGGAATTTGAGCATGTTGCTGTGCTCGTGTGGCTTTTTAGCACCGGAAGTTTGTTCTGTGCTGTAAAATCAGTGAGGACACCACATGGCGCACTAGAGGGCGCTGCTTCTTTCTGCTGCTTGAGTTGATTTTCTACTCGAGTGGCAACTTTCTCAATGTGAATGCCCGAAAACGCAATGGGGAACGCAAGTTCTCGCTCTCCAACTTAAAATTGGTGAGCCATGTAAGGGAACAAAAATTCCCCTGCGCGGCGGTTGGCGGAGTTTTGCCAGAACTCTGCTTTCTAGGCAAAACCCAGAACTGACTGAACACTGAACTCCGCCAGCGGAATTTTTTCGCCCACCCGTAGACACTAGGTGGCCTACACTTATTTCAATGTGGAGCTGATCTCTCTTACTTTGAAATTTATGGTCCATTCTTTGTCTGGGTGTTCTGATTATACTGATTTCAGGGTGAGCTGTCAGGATGCACTGGTGAATATGAGGGTGGCATAGATATAGTTATGCCACCGATAAGAATATGAAACCTGTCTGCTGCTAAATGTGGAAGAGACCTTTTAGGGGCAGCTTGTAATTTTGTAAAAACATAAATGCAAGGCCCCAAACTTTTTCTTAAGGTCCTATTGCTGATTGCCAGGGTTGCCATAACGTTTTTTTCTTTCACTACTCTAGACTTGCTTGTCCTTTCAGGTTCTATTTTCACCCCCCTTTTGCCTTCATCATTGTTTTCCTATTTGTCCCCTTTCTACCCTTTCTGCCTTCTCTTTCCCTTGGGTCGTGGTCTGTTGGTGAAAAATGAGACACAATCTTAAAATGTGTGTAGGTGCTACCATAGACACATTAAGTGGTGAGCGGCCTGAGCAAGCATACTTCACAATGGAGAGCTACCTCTCCTCTGGACAGAGCAGGCAGCTGAAGCAATCACATCTACATGAAAATGTGCAGCATATGGAATATTATGCTTGGTGGAGCAGGCTGGGTATGTTTGTCCAATCCTTGGGTAAAGGAAGCTTTTATGTTGACCAAAGGCAACATTGTTTTATGTGTAGCTTACAAAAGTATGAGCCTTTTCCCCTAAATCAGGAGTGTTTGGCATGCATACTTGTAATGTGCTCAAATGTACTTATGATAGACCTGCTAAACATATGTGTGGGGTCTTGAGATCTGATGTAACTTTTTGTGACGTCACTTCCTTTAATGTCATGTGCTGTAATGTCACTTGCATACTGCCTAACCTGGCAGCCAACAATCTTCCTCACTGCAATCTGCTGCACTCCAATCAAAAACAGTTTGTCCACCTCAATCCATCCAAAACAATACGTCCCCCTCCAATTACATCCATCCCACTCCAATCTAATCAACCCCACTTCAATCCACCCCAATATAATCTGCCTCACTCCAGCCTTCCCTCCTCCAATCTAGAACAATCTGTCCTACTCCAGTCCGCCCACTAAAATCCAAAACAATCTGCCCCACTTCAAACCAAAACGGCCTGTCTCACTCCAGTCCATTCCAGTCTGCCCCACTCCAATCTATCCCACTTTTATCCAAAACAACCCACTCCAATACAATCCGATCCGCCCCATTGCAATCCGATCCGCCCCACTACAATCCAGTCCACACCTCACCCCAATACAATCCACCCCAACCCACTCCAGTCCAATCCACTTTAATCTATCCCATTCCAGTCCACATGAATCCATCCTACTCCAGTCCACTCCACTCCAAAACACCTTAATCTTCCCACTTCAATCCAGTACACCCCTCTCCAATCAATACAAACCAATCCAAGCCACCCCTACCAATCCATCCCACTCCAATCCATCGGTCTGCACCCCACCACACCCCAGTCCACCCCACCACATTTCATTCCACCTCTGGGACGACGCCATACTCACTCGGCTCATAACAGCACTGACGCTCTGCAGACTTACCATGGTCTATGTAATCTGAATGCATCCATGCTACTATGTGTACACTTTGCTGTACAGTTCTTGAATTTTTGGAGTCCTATCAAATATAATCTCATAGTTCACATCCAGTAAGCCTTGAAAAAGTCAATGATGACGAAACACGTGTCGGCTGTTGTTACACAAACATGAAAATTGTACAGTGCTCTCATACTACGTATCTAGTGCGTTTTATGAAATCAGAGGATTTCCGCCCTGATTTAATACCAAAGAATAAAGTGTTCTCACCTTGATCCTGTGATGTGCTGTGGTTTTCTTCTTTTCATACATTTCATTCCACCCCAACCCACTCGAATCCACCTACTCTATCCCAAACCAGTCCACCTCAGTTCAATCCACTTCACTCTAATCCATCCATCCCACCCCAATTCAGTCCACCCCACTCCAATCCATCCAGCCCACCCCAATCCACCCCACTCCAGTCCAATCATCCCATTCCAGTTCACCCACTCCACCCAGCCCTCTTACTCCAATCCAAACCACCCCCTCAATCAAATCTAATCCACCCCACTCAAATCCACCCCGTTTCCACTCCCCTCACCCCATTTCAATCCGACCCACTCCAATCCAATCCACCCACTACATTTGGTGCAACCCACTCTACCCCAACTAATCCACCCCACTGCACTCAATCCACTCTACCCCAACCCAATCCACCCTACTCCAATCGACCCACTACCTCAGTCCACTCCACCCCATCCGATCCCACTCCACTACACTCTGCTACCAAACTCTACTCCCTTGAATGACATTGTACTTTCCCCTACTCTGCGCTCCAACATTCCAACAAATCCCATCTATCACGCTGTACTCCCCCCACGCCACTCTGACACTCCATGCCACTAACTTTTAGCCATGCTGACGAGCAGCCACACAGGTGTACAAAATGGCAAAACACATTGACAAAGCCAGTAGCTCTTGTATAGATGAGACCTGTTGGTTTTGCCATAGCTTGTTTATTATAGTGGACATTTTACCAGAATACCCCTATTGTTCATTTGTGCAGGATGACAGCTTCCTTCCTAGTTTGGCTACTTCACCGTCTGAAGTGTGAAGTTAAGTGACTGGTGTTTATTATGAAAACGTAACGAGTAAGCAGACCGCGGGACTGCAAGATTTTCAGAGACCTACTAACAAAATCTGTTTTACCATATGTCCAACTGCTATCTCCCCCCCACCCCCTTAAAAAAAAAAGAAGAAAAAAAATAACCGGGCCTTGTTCCTACCATACCCATCTTTCGCTCACTTCGCAGCTTCTCCGGCTGAATATCGTTCTGTTGCTAGTTTCTTACACATCTCATTACTGCCCCCCAATCCATGTCTCCATCTGTCTCTTTGCGTATTGCTCCCCCTGTCCATCCATGTTAAATGTCCTATTTATATAAACTTAATTTCTCTCAATTCACATTTCTTTTTTTTGTAATGTATTTTCGGAGTTGCCGCTTTCTGCCGCCACGTTCACGAGTGTCTGGTCTATTTAACTCTCGTATCCGCTTTCTCATTACTCCCCCGCCACCATGTCCGCCGCTTCCCCTTCTGTCGCTTCACAGGTGTGTACCTGCCCGTTCTTACCGCAGTTGTTTCATCCCTTATATTAACAGGCTTGGTCTCCATTTCCCCTGCGCGCCTACCCCGGTAACAGGTGTCCCTCTCCCGGTTCACAGGTGTCGGCCGTGGTTCTATCCTTTCACTGAGGTCTCTTTAGCCACTCCCTCTCCTCACAGGTGCTCCCCTCCTCACAGCTGCATCCCGCTCTCCCTTCCCTCCACGGCGTACGGTATGCCTCGGTAAGCCCGCTGTTTCCTGCTCGCTCATCTGCTTCCTCCTTCTGTCTGCAGGGCTCTCCGTGACCTGGAGGAGGCGGAGAGGGGGATGAACCGGCAGCAGCCCCCGCCCCCCGGCGGCAGCTCCCGGTAGAAACCAAGCAGTGGGGTCGGGCCATGGCGCAGCATGACCGAGAGCCGGAGGGCGGCGACCACCAGGGCCCAGGTGAGACACACTCTGAGGGGCCGCCGGCGTCGTTTTCTTACAGTCCGCCCCACTGCCCCGCGGGTATGGGTACCTCCGCACTTCATGGACCGGAGGCCGAGGCTGCTGCTTTCTCGGGGACTAAAATATAATTTATGGTAACTTCGCCAGGTATGAGCTTTTCACTCTGCTGCCTCGACCTCCATCCTTGAAGTAAACAAGAAACCGGACCCTGCCGCCTACCACTGCACATCTCTGGGTTCACATTACACGCTTCCATATGAGCCCCTTTACTCCTTGTTTTCAGGACTGCCCCCGAAACCACAAAAAAGGATGTGCATTAATTGTAAACCTCGCAGTGGGGTGTACCAGGCCTCAGCTGCCATGCCCATGTGATGTATTCAAACTGATATGTGGCAACTGGTGGTTTGCAAACTCACTCAAGTCTGTCACATGCTCGGAAAAGGGTTTGTTTCTTCCTGTTCCAGCTTGATGGAGAAGCGCCCTTGAGTTTTTCCCTTATGCAACTTTGTCATATCCTTCAGCGTTTAAAAAAGAAACCAATGGCTTGGAAAGTAAATGGTTTTTCTTAGGCAGCTAGTGGTTAGACTAAAAGTGGGTTACTGTCCAAGCTCTGCATTGGCATGTTGAGCATGGTTTAAAAGTCTGAAGCATTGCTTGATGGAGGTTGTAGTTGTGGCTGTAAGTTGTGAGGTATGGGCTGAAAAGTATGGACGTGTAACATACAGTAGGACTTGTTAGCATCAAGAACACTTTTGGCCGCCTAACTTCACTTTTAGGCTGCTTAACATAATTGAATGCGTGAATGAATTGTCCTGGATAGTGTTAGATACATTATTTAAGATTAGATTTAGCTGTCTAGTAATATCTAAATACTCTAGCTGCCTGCACTTCTAGTCTGTCAGCTAATAACACAATTTTGTTTGTAAAGTTATTGGAACTCTTATCAACAAGATACAGGTTTATGTAGCAGTCTCACGGAACAATTACTGTATTATTGGTATTGGTGATGTTTTTGATATGTGCCTAATGTTGGCGTTGGGCTTTACCAATAGAGTTTAAACATTAGCTACATAACTATATCAACAATACAACTTTACTGATTTGTGGTGACGCGTGAGTGTACCTTTTCATCCATAGAACCAATCTGTTGCTAACATTCAGCGGTTCCAAAGTGGAAAACTGGTGTTTTGCTTACTCAGTGACTGAATTCTCTGGCGATTCTGTAATTTTGTTTGCCTTGCAAATTTACGTAAGTGGGCCAGCACATCAAATTTGCAATGATCCATCGCAAAACTTACAGGTTTTATACTTCATGGTCAATTCCAAGTTCCCAAGTCTGCGGGGAGACGTAGCATCTGCATTACAGTCATTAGTATTAGCATGTAAATGAACTATACAGAATGAGATTCTTCTGTTCACCATGTCAAAGTTATTGAGCCAAGTTATTGAGCCAAGTTTAACGACTCCACCGGAGTACTGCACAGTAACGTAGCACTGGTTCCCAAAAGATACTGTGAAGTTATTTGTTCCTTTTAAGGTGGTCTCTGTGGACATATGTTGGTTTCAATGGCTCCTAGAAAAAACAGGAGTTGATAAATATCAGCCAAACATTTTACAACAAGCGTTTGCTGTAACCATCTTTCGGTGCTAGTCCAATATGAAAAAATAAGATTCCCTTATCTAGTTCTGACATTACTTCTCCAACTGGTAGTGATCTAGAACCGATTTATTTGTGCTTATATTTATAATTTATTAAATTAAAGGGCAGTACACTTGTAGGATACACAGTTGCTGTGGCAGTCAACTATTCCTATCCATCTGACAGTAGTTAGACTGCACCTTCTTCTAGATGGGGAAATGACCACCAGGTATTCACAAGACAAAAGGATAGCCGAGTACAGTTCTTAGTGTGCTGACTATTTCCCCCCCCCCCCCCCCTCCTTCCCGGCCCAGAGAGAATCCAGACATAAAGCTTGCAAGAGTAGTGACACAATCCTCAAAAATCGGGTTCTTGTCATAAATGAAGAAACTTAGACCAGGGAGTAGGTTTTTCCAAGTTTATTGAATGCAGTGTGAACTTGTCTAAACCTGGTTAACCCATTTGTTGGGTTATAGATAAAACCTAGAAATCGCACTTGTTGATGTCCAGGGTGCATACAAGAGAGCAAAAGAGCCAACCTACGTTCCACCCCATTGCCCTCAGCCCTGACTGTAGCAGGCTATAAAAGATAAAAATATTGGTCAAAAGATTTCCCCTGCCTAATAAAAAAGACCCTTCTTTTTATGTGATCACAGCTGTTGCCCCGTCAGTGTTCTAGAGACTTTTGTGTTGCTAGGCTGTCTAAGAAGTTAATGGAATTGAGGTTTCTACCACTCAAAATGTAACACACACAAAATTATTTGGTACTTAGTCCAGTACTAGTCTCCTAGTTAGGTTAATTAAGCTGATTATCTCAATGGCGTCTGCTTCCACTTTGATAAGGAGAATTAATTCACTGTTAATCATTTTTCCTCACTTAAGATCACTGAGACCCAGTGAAAGGTGGGCTTAAAAAGTCTCCAGATTTCTAGGCTGTTTTTCAACTACCTGGATCCTCAGAGAATCTAATGTCTACAAAACATCGTTCTTCCTAGGCTCAATTATTGTCTATATCATAGAATACGCAAGGCTCAAAATCATAAAAATGTTACTAGACCTGCCGGTAGAGTAACTTAAATAATTCACGCGACCTAACTGCAATGTTTTTGACCCGTAATCCACTCGACCTAACTGAAATATACTTAATTGGTTTCAAATTGTGTGATTCTAGGCAAATAGTTTAGAGTTGCCTTTTTCTTATTTCTCACATATGATTGCACCTTCAAATATGTAAGCTCAGCATTTCTGCAGTACAAAAATGCTTTTTTTGCTTAAGTAGACTAAAGTTTGCTGTATGCATCAGAAGAATCTAGCCCACATACCCATGAGTTATAGCCCACATAACCTAGGACTTCTTTTAGTTTACTATCAACCTTGCCATCAGGGCAGGAGTATTTCTCAGTTTGTTGAAACATTCCATTTTAATAAATATATTACATGAACATGGTGTGGTAACATATTGTCATCTACACACAGTAACTTTCCAAGAAATTTCCAAAAAACGCTCTACTAACTTGCAGCTTTACTGATAAAACTATATAGTGTATTAACAATCTGTGACAATTGGGTTTCAGAAAACATATCCTTTGCACATCAATATGTAAAGTATTTGGATTTGTTTTCATCCTATTACATTTTTTTTTCATCACACAGAAATATATAGAAAAGGGCTTTTACAACTACTGAAATATATTTTAAAATGTTTGCACAGTTGACTTAGTCATTAATATGTTGTATGTTAGAAAAAAAAAACGGACACCCTATATCCTTTTATTTTATATTCTAAGCAGCAGGTCACACAGTTCACCTTACTAAGTCTTGGAACTCTCCAGTCGGAAGGAAAAATAATTGTAAGAAAAACTGACTTTTGACCTCTGTCTGTCTGTGGACACAGAGCAAATGTGACATAAGAACAAGATTTAAAGGCATCTTTTATTGCCCCCGCCACTTCTTAACTGAACAGAACAACTGTTCAGTGTCCACTCACCAGAAGGGACTACTAAGTATTTAAAATAGCTCGACCTGATCAAATAAGACTTGGAGTGATCATGGTTTTTTCAAGCCCTGACTACAGTTTAGGTTGATAAGTTAGTTCCTGGACTTTCAAGGTGACCTTATGTTGTCTTCCCACCTATGTCATCCAGCAAGCAGGATTTGGCATTTCTCATGTGCAGTAGCTAAATATGAGGCAAGAGGTTTGGCGAGGGAGAGTAAGCCCCCATTGAAGACAATGAAGTAGCTCAGGGATTATAATGGCTGGTGTAAGTCTTCTGATCCAACATTCTAATGTTTGTCTTTCTGTTTCTCCCTTTTAAGTTTAGAACATTCCACTCTCAGTGGGTGAAATGTTTTAATGCCCTTTCTGCCCCCAGGCTATACTAGTTTCAAAGGCCAACCACCTCATTATAGGCTTGAGCCGTAGGGTTTAGGGCCTTTAACAACCGGTATAGCCCTCGGCAGCGCTCTATAAGGCTCTAGTGGCTGTCCTAACATTCAAATATCCTAAGGCCATTGAAAAGTTGAATGAAAATGCTCAGAAGTGAGGATGACCAATTCCTTTTGTACCTCACTCTCGTCCTATTTAGTACTATTGCTATGTAGTGTAACACACATGTTTACCACAAGACTTACTTTCCTGCTTGTGTCGTGTGGCATAAATTGTTAAATTCAATGGGAAATGCAACCCCCCCCCCCCCCCCCCCCCAATCAACCTTCTGATTTGGGGAAATTCACCCCTTGTTTTCATATGTATTGGATGGTCACCATTTTTTTTTTATTTTTAAATGTTTTACAATAGCTACAGTGTTTAAAGCAACTATCTTAAAACTTCAGTGATAGCAATGGTACTAATACATATAGGCATTCCAATGCATTACTTTTGACATTTAATCAGTTTGCTTCCTGCTTGTTGGCTATGAGGAAGCCTAACATAATTTCTAGTATTCATTAATAACCTGGATCCCATTTTAAGGGGGAGTCGGTGATTTCAATTGTTAATCGAACAAAGAGGCCCCATACATTGTTAAAAATATTTATCAGGCCTCTAATAATGGACACTATCTTTTTCAAATTCTGGATTGTCATTCTTTCACAGAGGAAACTTTTAGGGATTTTAAAGTTTATTTAAGGAGGAGGTGAGAAATGTGTTTACTGGCTTGGGAACCCCAAGGTAATATGTTCTCCTCTGTCATCTAGTAACAGTGGCAGTGGATTACCTGTAATCCCTCTAATCTGACATAAAAATAGTCTCTCCAGAAGAGCTGCTTCTTGTCACACATGCACCAAATATGAAGTGATGTCATCTGAAAAAGTTTGCAGAGTTAACCTAAACAAGTCAGACATAATTTTCTGAGTTTGCAACTCTGATGCAATTTTTATCTGCCTTTTTTATAAAGTGCTGAATACAGCTATGGTTATAGGTTTGGAACAAACATCTTTTTTTATCATGTGTCTCTTATTCTGCACTTTGCGATTTAAAAAAAAATGTTGTGCTTGCCATTAGCTGTCCCCATTCCTATGAAATTTGCTGCTGCCGCTATTGGACTGTTGATGCAAGTTGAGAAATTAGTTCGCTGGCTAGGAATCCCAAAGCATATGTTATCATGTCACCTAGTTGAAATGATATCTGATTACCTGGTATCCTGATTTGATATAAAAAAAACACTCTTTAGAAGAGATGAGCTTTCTGACGAGAACACCAAATATGAAATGATATATCTAGTTGTTGGCATGCACTTCAGCATGTTGTGTTCTTCCATTATGTGGAGCCCAATTTCCCGTTGGCCATACTTTGGAAAGCATAGCACATGGCATTCCTTGAGTTGGGAGCATGTTGAGGAACTAGCAGCCCTCTTCCAAAATACACTATAGTGTGACTGAGATGTCTTTTTATTCATTCCAGTTTTGAGGGAAGGAGTTAACAGCAGTTAGAGGTTCATATAAAACTGATGTGACCGTCCCAGTGATGCCCTTGGTAAAAATGTTTAATTTGTGTGAGATTTTTCAGGCATTTAAATTCATTTTGACATTTCCACTGTCGCATCTAATTTTGTGACCATTTGTCTATCCCTCACCTTCAAGTTGAATTCTTGTTTACAGGCAATGAGATCCAGTGGTAAGCCATCATCGTGAAGTCTCTTCAGGTTCTACATCTTATTGTGTTCTCAGTGCAGACAGCCTGAGATATCTAAACCTCTGTGAAGGCCAGATTATTTTAATTGGTATATGCAGGGATTGTATTGAAGTAGCACACAAGGGTGTTGGTATTTTCGTTCAGTACTATAGACAGGGCCACTAGACTTGTGTGGTAGGGTTCACTAGATTATACAGCAAAGAAAGGCAAATAATGTGACTCATGTTGTGATACTATATCTTCATTATGCTGGTATTTTTACTCACATTAGCACTGTATGAACAAAGGTTTCACCTCATTAGTACCATTTTAACTCTAAAACACCTCAATAAGCAAATGAAAGTGACCGCTTAACCTTTGTGAATGGCCTTCCACTAAGCGGCAACATGTGTTGCTGCATTTTTAGTAATCTTTGCGCTAGTAACAAGATTTTCCAGTAAAATCTGCATATTATGCAGCAGATGATGGATTACATGGTAAATTCAGCACATTTTTATAAATATACAGAAAACTCCAGACTCACATAATTCTAATGGCACTGGCTATAAGGTAGTGTCTGTAGCAGTTTGTGGCTCCACAGGTGGATTACTATGTTTACTTGACAAACAAAGATTACCTGGTGAGGCAAGATGCCAGTGCTTGGTTACAGCTTTCTCCTTCCTTTCTACATCCACCTTTAATTGTGATGCCAGGGCATTGGTAACCAATTTTGAGAAAACTGTAGACCTCAACCCTCATCTACCTATCTGTCTATCTGGGACCATTTGTTTAAATATTAGCTGTTTTTTACCCATGTGAATTTAAGCAGCAGTAACTGGATTTTAATGAGAAAGTCTCATCGTAATAGACCAGTACAGAGCAGTGTTTCACAGATACCTATATCAGGACTATCTTCTTCTGTGAATATTCCCAAATCATGAAGAGATAAGTTTGTCCCATCAAGTCGTGGTATAACTCCTCCAGGAGAACAGGGAAGTTACTTTCATAAATGTTCAATCAATTTAAGTAGAATAACATCAATATATTTTGACTGGTGTTTCACCCATTTGTAGTTGCATGCAGCAACATGCTGGTCATGCTATATGTAATGGTTTGCTTCTCTGTAGATTGTTCTGTAACCCTAAATTCTTCAAAGGTTATGCTCCCAAGAAGCCCTTTCAGGGAGCACTCCGTTTGCTGCCTATATTTAAATTTATAAGGGAGATAGTATGAAATAGTGGTGTGTTATCTGAATGAGCAGTGTTTCCCTTGGAGTACAGCTTTGGGGTCTCAAATCAGCAGCACAATTGGCTGCTACAAACTGCAGATATATGCTGACTGTTTGGTTCAGAGCTTCTGTCGCTGTATTGGTTACCCTGCTGGTTTAAAATGGAGCTAACTCTTTTGACCACTGTAATGCTAAAAGTGCGCTGAAGGCATTGCATAATGACATTTAGATGTTTTGCAGGCATCTAGCCTTGTTTTGGCAAAGACTAAGCCATTTGTTTAATAGCTTCCTCCAAGCTCCTATGCTGTAGAATTTCTAGGGCATTCTCGTTAAGTGTGGGAAGAAAACACTTCTCTCTGTGTATTGCGATTGTATATTGATACATAACTGTTCACCTATAAATAGTGATGTGCAGTACTAAATAAATATTTGCATAGTCCTGAAATCTATTGTGGTGCAGTTTTCCCATCTGATTTTCTTGCTTTGTGATTTCCACACTAATTTGCCCTGGGTGACAAGCAGACACTGCTTGCCTCTCAACACCTGCAGCCTTGTCAACATCATAGAAGTTTGTGACCTCCTACACACTCTTTCAGACCTGCCCCGGACATAGCACTTGCCACCCTTAG
The DNA here is from genome assembly GCF_031143425.1 of Pleurodeles waltl. Lineage (NCBI taxonomy): Eukaryota > Metazoa > Chordata > Amphibia > Caudata > Salamandridae > Pleurodeles > Pleurodeles waltl. The sequence goes on from NC_090437.1 coordinate 1,168,799,363, forward strand.
CTTGTACAAAATTGTGAGACAAGACAAAATTAACGAACCCAGAGGTGGACTCCCCATCTACTGTCAGGAAACCAACTGCTGCATTACCGCACCCAACACAAGCAATTGGCTGGTATACTTCGCCTTCAAAATCAGCATCCCTTCCTAGGAGGAGCACTTCTCTTCCCTCACGCTCAAAGGCCCCAACCTTGGGTCCAAATCCTATATTAGTTCTACTCTCACAGATCTTATTGTCCAACCTGACCCTCGTATCCATCTCCTTCATCTTGCTTAGTGAGCTTAACTTCCATCTAGAGGACCTGACTAACCCACCCCTCCACCACCCTCCTTGAAGACCTTCACATCTTGGGACTCACCCAGCAGATGCACAACCCCCTTCAGGTAGCTGGACACTTCCTCAACCCCATCTTCATCAACCTCTCCAACATCACAGGAGACCAGCACACTACCTCACCTGGACAGACCATTCCCTCATCCGCGTCAGCTTCTACTACTCACACAGCCCAGAACTGCCAACACACAGACTGCCTGATGCCAGAGGAACAAAGTCCCTGGGGACTTTCGGATTGCCAGACTTCATCTCGATGCTGCTCCCACCATGCTGACCTAACAGACACCATCACAAACATCAGTGCGTGGATTACTTCCGGTGTGGATGCCCCATCTGTCTTTAATTTATTCCCCACTCCTCCCTGCAAGCCAGAGTCCTGCTTGTACACCAATTTCCTCCTACTCATGAAGCGACACAAAAGGCATGTAGTGCTACTGTAGTGCCACTCCCACAATAACACAGACAAAGGTTCTTACAGAGTGGCCCTCTGGATCTACCACCAGCACCTTAAAACTACCACGCCCCTAGCACACAATGAGCAGATTTGCAACAGCTCCACCAAAGAAACCTTCTTTGTGAAAGAATTCACATTCCCCCTACCCTTGCCAGTGCCACGACTATCAACCTGTCCGAGAACTCTACACTCGACTGTCTAACTACACTAAGAAAAAAATAAGAACCATTTACAACAACTTTGCTGCCCAGCCACCCCTCTCCACTCTTGACGACATCTACTCTGTAGATAGCAACGCCCTGGAAACCACTCTAAACTGCTGGCCAACAGTAAACTCTCCACCCACTTGGAAGCCCATTTGGACTCATGTCCACACACAGCTTTGCCAAGGGCCTCAACCCTCTATGCTCAGTTCTCACTACAGTACTCAACCTATCTCTTTCAACCGTCCCCTACCCTGACTCCTGGAAAAACTGCACTGCCTCCCTCTTTCACTCCCACCCCTCCCCCAACCATAGCCAACTACAGTCCCATTTTCCTTCTCTCTTACCCAGCCAATTTCCTAGAGAAGCTCATCAACACTTGCCTTTAACAACTCTGCTTCAGTCCCAACCACAACACCAAGACATCCCTGCAGTCACTGACATTAGCCTCATAATGGACAAAGGTCATGTAACTTACCTTATTCTATGATCTCTTGAAAGCATTTTCACCATCTCCCACCCCATTCTCCTCTAACTCCTCCTCAAAACAGTAATGTTTGGCTTGTGCTATTTTGGATTAGCTCCTTTCTCTGTAAATGCACCCAGTCAGTCATCCTAGCTCACAACGAGTCTTATATACAAAGTTCTCCAAGGGTCTTACATGAGCCCGATACTGTTAGTCTGTGTGGTCCCCTTCATCAGCATTATCCTCTCCCACGGATTCAGCATCCTCTCGTACACCAACAACACAGAAAATAATCTCACCACCCAAGCCAACTTCACCAGTTACATATCCTCAATCGCCAATTAGATGAGCTGACACTGCAACAAAACCAAAGTGATTCTTTTCAGTAAAGGCAAATCTCTCTAGTGCTTGGCTTGGTGGCCCCACTCCTTGCCCTTTGAATGCTGCCAGGAAACTGGGCACCATAATAGACAGCCCAATCTCCATATCAAACCAATTTGACACAGTTGCTTCTGACTGCATCCACCCCCTCAAAGTGCTCAGCAACATCTTCAATGGGCTCCTTTGTGCACCTGCAGATCCATCATGCAAGCCCTCATCACCTGCAGGTTCCACCACGGCAACACCTTCTGCATAGGTTTCGCTGCCCAACTCACCATAAGACTCCAAGTAGTACAAAACCGAGCACTCAACCTACCCAACTGCACTTGCATCTCAAAATATTGCCGATCTCCACGGGTTTGCAGTCTACAAGCACTCTATTCAAACTTCTCACACTGCCCTACAAAGTTTTAAGCACTAAGGTCCAGCCTACATCAATAACTGCTTTCTGTTTCACACACCATCCAGACAAGTCAGCTTGGCTAGCCTACACCTCGACCCAATTACAATGAGCCAAAGTGGGAAGCTGCATCTTTGCTTGTTACTCCAAAAGCCTAGAATCACTCCTTTACCACAGCAGAACCACAAGAAAAATCCTCTAATTTCCAATCCATGAAAACCTGGCTTTTTCCAGTTCGCCGTCCTCAGACGGGTCACATTATTCTTCCTTCCCTGGCACCTAGATACCCTCGGGGTGATATGTGTTCCCTACACATTTGTAAAACATAACGTAGTCTCTCACCGATCATGGTCTTTGTGACTAGGGAATTTCATAATTTCTGCTGCCACTTCCAATCGAACACAGACATCTTGACCCCCACAATTTCCCTTAACTAAGCAGGATACAGGATTGAGGTGCTAAACCCCACCCCCTCTCTGCTTCCTTTCTTAGTTTCTGCATTTTCTTCCTTATTGTTAGGCAGGGATTTCAAGTCTGAGAAAAAGAGAATTTGATGCCCCTGGTGGGAGATTTCCTTGTTTGCTGTTACTGCTCTCCTTCTTCTGGTGTGCTTGTTACTCAGGACAGTTAAAACCATGCATCCATTCTTTTGACCAGCCCTGGAGTCTTTTATTGGCAGTCGTATCCCATTCTTAACTTGCGGGTGTTCCCAGGGTTTGATAATAGAGTGTGGTCAAAATAGACCTCCAGCAGTGCCTTGAAGTCTGATTCACAGTTCCTTGAGGCCCATTCTGCTGGATTAATGTACATTTTCCATATCTATTGTCTATGAGAACTATTGAAGTGAGACCACACAACTTGAACACGGATGTCTTTTTGACAACTGATATTTTAATGGTCATATCACCATTGGAGACTTTTTTCAGGTTCCCGTCCAAGGAGACCACTTTCTTCATCTCCAAAAACTGCAAAACGGCATGCTCCATTTAAGTCTTTCTACTGGTCTCTGCTGCATTGTATTCCGTTGTTCATGCAGTTCTTTTAAGGTGTCCATCAGTATGTACTCCCTGCCCCTTTCCTTTTATCAACTGGTTAAATCCTTGTGCAGTTTGTCCTGGCACCAGCGAAAAGCATCACTGGGAAAATTACTCTGCAGTCTGGTTCCACTTGCCAGTCCTACTGTCTTGCTCTTCTGTCTCTCCATCATTCTCAACTGTAGGGCTGCAAGCAGAGCAAAACGAACCTTTCTCTGGGTGCATTATATACTCAGGGGATTCAGTTCACAAATTCTCTTCATTTGTCTGTAAATGCAGCCCAGACTTATTCCTCAGTCCAGAGTAAGACTCCATTTTTTTGGGGCAGGGTTGTTGATGACTTGTAATGACCTGCTAGTCCACAGACGCCTACCCACACGGGCCACCATATGCATGCCTCATTTGTTCCTGTTTGACAGTGAAAGATTCCCTTATTTCCTTTCAACTCTGTTGTTTATCTGGGGCCTCATGGTGTAACCATTTGAGGCCCCACACTCGTATAAAGGAAATTATTCACCACCACCTTAATTTCAGGGAGGATTCCAAGCTATGTGGTTCATTCAAACTTTCTTTTAGCTGCAGCCTGGTTGCCTCCGGGGGTTACTTATCGCAGCTGGAGCCCCGATCTTTGACTCCGGACGGAGGGGTCAGAGCTGTAGGCAACGCTTGTGGACCTTGAGCGAAACCCTGCCATCTCAGCCTGTGTAGCCGTGTCACTGGTACCTCTTTCCTTAATGTGCCTGTCAAGATTGCAGCCTTTCATTAGAGTAATTCATGTTTGTTAATTATGTAGTGTAATATGACCATGCACAACTGTTGTGCTAGACACTTTAACACATTGCACGATGCTTTATACATTTTTGTTGATTTACTGATATGTTTGTTAACTTAGTGTTATCTATATATCACCAGTAAGAATCTTCGACTAGTGTTCTGATGTAAACTTTTTTTATGTGTGTCGGGATATTCTGTGATAGTAATCGGAAAAAAATGGTTTGGCTTTCGGGTTAATATTGTTGTGATTGCATGTATGACCTCTAAACAATGGTCCTGGTGCCTTAAGTGGCTTGAAGGCTGTATTCATATAGATGATAACATTTTAGATTGTACTTTGACAGAGCAAATACTCTAATTAGTGATTAGTGTTTTTGAGCGGCACATGTTGAGTGAGTGTGCCTCAGCAGAAAGTGGCCGTTAAACTGCACTTCCCTGGGCTGCAGGCTGAGGACACAGGCTTTTCTATGTACAGTACCTCTTTCTACCAATTGCTGTGTTGGTGCTTATGTGTCAGATACCTCTTTCTCACTCAAAGTTTGCATCACTGAAAGCTTTTCATTCATCATTTGGTCAGTGGCTCACCTTAAATTTCCCCACCACTAAATGAAGTGCCAAATCTAGCTTTATTATTGCCCACAGAGTCCTCTTCAGACCTCTCATGAGACCTACTTGTGATGGTAACCACCCTTTGCCAACCTGAATACATAACCTTTTGCACACCCTCCTGCTCCTTTTAATGATTTAGCCAATTTATCTTCCCTTAAGTGCAGCTATATCAGTGACCAGAGAGCATACTGTGGGAATTAAATAATTACTCCAGCCCCCCACCATCATCTTCTCCCTTCTGAGATAGAAGTGGTAGAACTCTGACAGGCCCTACTGTCTAATACTGTGTCATATCATCACCTGTTCTTTCTCCTAAGGTGTGGTCCCTGATAATTGGGTAGAGAAGTAGCATTTCCCCACAAATATAAAAACCTGGCCTTTATGCTTCACATCTGAAGAATTTTATCCCATTACTCTTCTGTCCATGATGGCTAAATCGATGGGGGAAAAAAGCAGCCAAATGGCTAGTCCACCACCTGGAATCACTGAACCTTCTAGATGAATATTATAAGCTTAAATGCAGGCCACAGCACCGATCCTGTGATAATGATCATCCTGCTTGAGCTGTGACGTGGATCAACAAAGTTGAATGTGTTGGCCTGCAGTTCCTTCATCTGTTGGTCAATCTTCGGCTAACTCTTTCCCAACTAAAAGAATGCTTATTTAGCATTCAAAGCTGGAGGTCCATGAGCCAGGGATGTGGAATTCCTATAGCCTGATGCTCATGACATATTGTTTGGGGTCAAGGACAACAAGTTTTCATTTTTTTTTTTTTTTTTGTGTCCTTGGGACAAGTAGGTCCAGCCCAGTGCAGCACAAAATCTTTGGCTGCCAGTTTACAAGGATCAGGAAAGAGCACTGCCTGCAATTAAAGTAATATTTGTGTCCATATGTTAATGATGTTCAAACTTGTATTTATGGTTCACTAATGCAAGGTCTTTATTATTTGGATGAGCACTCTACGAAAATGTCAGCTCTGACTGCGCTAGTGACAGTGGTTGCAGTATCAAAATGCGTACGCATATATAAGTTTGATAATATGAGGCTATGTCTAATGCTCCCAGCATGCTATCTGGTTTCCAGCAAATATTTGCAGGAGCTTGAAAGCAAAATTGGTGATTCTTTGCTTTCAAAATAAAATGTTCACAAAAAACTGCAACTAGGAAAAATAAACATTTTGCGTAAAACAACTGTGAAATTTAGGTACCATTTCTTTGAAGCGTCACTCAGTAAAATGGTGATGCATGCTATTATGTCCGGAAAAATATTCATAATGGAAAGATCAGTGTAACCAGTTCCAAAAATATTATGGGAAAGATGGTGGGGGGGGGAAACAAGCATGGGCAAAATTAATAGATCTGACATTGGTGATTATCCTTTTGTTTTTGTCACTGGGTGTCTTATTTTGACTTGGGGTTTGTAAAACGTTATTGTGGTGGGAGCTGCCGGGCCCTCACCATCATAACATTGTCAAAAAGCAAACATATTTCTGGTCTCAGAAAGCACACCTTGCTACAGTAGTTCAGGACACTGAACAAATCTATTTTATGTGCCAATATGCTGTTTGTGAAAGAGTAGAATGCAACCCCTCCAAGTGAAGACAGCCAATAAATAAATAGAGAAAGAGATAGAATTTTAATAAAAACAAAAGATCTTGGATAACCAATTAGGGGTAAAGTAAAAAAAAAAAAAAAAAAGAAATCACAGAAGTGCACACAGTATGTTCTTGCATTAGTGCAGATTTACAACACTCATGAATTCACATGTATTTACAAAAGTAGGCCAAGAAAACGTACTCCTAGAAAATATTTGTGAACTGCATTTTCGCATGAGGAAATGTGCATGTGTAGATTTGGTCATGCTAAAATCTGTTGAGCGTTTGAGTTCTTTCACTCCAACCACTTTTTCTCAACCCAGGAAGTAGGCTTGCTTCTGCTCTTGTCATGGGAAAAGATTACCGAAGAGCTGGTGAAAACCCCTAAAACATGAACGTTATTAGGCTTACACAAACTCAAAAGGGCATTCCAACCCTAGAACTATTGGTGTGTAGCCAGCCCTTTCCTCTAGCGCTGTTCGAGATCCATAGACTGCGTCCCACCTGAGTCGCAGACACACTTTGGGGCGGGAAACAACTACTTTCTCTGAGGCCCTTGTATAATCAGACTATCAGTGTCTCGGAATTTAGCAGTCCCTGCCCCCTTTCTCTTTGGCTCCCAGGGACTACCTTTGAGACTGCACTGGAGTTACTTGCCCGCGGGTAGTTTTTCTCCCATGCTAGTTTTGTTCAGTTTTCTCTCCTCGTGCCAGTTTCAGACTCAAACCTGGAAGCGACTTCAGGAGACACAGTGCAGGAGGATTTTACAAGAATACATCCCCCAAGCCTTCGCACTGTGCAAGCGGTTTGCGTCTCCAAACAAACAAGAGGAAGAGACGCAGGGAGAGGAAGAGGCACGTAGAGTATGGCGTAGGACTCCATTGCCGGGTGCAATGCGGCAGAGAGCAGCGAGGAGCAGGGAGCAAGCTCACACCAGGTGAAGTGCGGGGAGAGGAAGCGCCTGTGGAGTGCGGCCTGCCTCATCCCTGACCCGGCCTTCACCTGCCTTATCTGACCCTTTCAGTGCTGCGAGCCATCCGTGCCAGCATCCATTTTTGACCTGGCCTAGTCCGGCACTCGAAGGGGCCAGCAACAGGAGGAGCCTGTGCCCCGAAATCTGCAGCTGTCCAGACACCCTCGCCTACCCTACACACTAAGGAGTGAGTGTTGAAGGTGAGGCGGCAGGAGTATGGGGGGGTTGAGGTGTGCGGCATGGAGGTACTCAAAGCCCCATACCCCTTACCCCCCCACTCTGTCTGCATCCTGCCTGTGGTCCAGCTGTATAGTGTTTGGAGACGGGCTCCATGTGGAGTCAGCAGGGTGCTCACTCCCTACCCTGGTGCAGAGGCTTGAGTCCAGAGGTCCAGGCATCCAGGTGCTTCACTCAGCTGGAAGTAAACAAGCACCAAGTACCAATACGCACCTTGCCACCAGCACAGGCACAGTACGGGCATCAACTCATACTTGGGTGGCAGTTCAAGCAACAGTAAGCAACTGCAGAGTACCACACCATACCTCACTAGCCAAGGACATTATTGAGGGTGTAAGAAACTGCAGTGCTTTAGGCCATAGCTACTTTTTTGCACGGAAGTGGCCGGTGTTAGACTGGTGCGGCTTGTGCCTAAAGGGAAGCTGACAAGAACCTCATCACCTGCTCAGGCACTCAATTCAAGCTTGGTCGCCCAACTACCAGCAAAATGAGCAAAGGAGTGAGGATGACGCTAACTTGGGAGGAGAAAAGGGCAACGAGGTTAAGGTAAAGCTCCCCGGGACCAACAGACTTAATGGTCCAACCGAGTGACTGTACTGAGTGCAACCCTTCCACTAACCCAACAGCGGCCAAGAAACCTGTCAACCCATCAAATAAATTAAAATATTGCAGAAAATGGCAGCAGGTTCAAAAACACCCTATATGCACCTATCCCTATCGCCAATTTATATATGGTCCTAATATGTCGACACAGAGAACAAGATATTTTACTTTATAATTCGACGTGTGCACAGATCATAGTACCTGCCGCCAAGGTACCAGCTCCAGGGAGATACAATTAGAATTTTTTTTTGGACGTGCACCACTTAGAGTAAAACAATTAAATCCAATAAGTCCATATTATTAATAGAAAATCTTCTCTTTATTGGGGTTTCCTTGGATATAAAAACAAAACCGCCAACGTGTTTCGTCCTAAGCAAAGGACTTCTTCAGGGCTGGGGAATTCAGGAACTGTGTCACCAGCCCAAACTGGAGCTGGCGAAGTCTGCAGTGTGCCTGAGGCATTGGCAGTGGTGGCCGCTCATTTGACGTAAAATGAGCGGCCACCACTTGTTTTAATCGAAGTGGTGCACGTTCAAAATGTTTTCACATCAAATAGATTAGCTGGACATCACAAGAAAGAGGGTTACAAAAATCCCTGACTTTCTGAGTACTAAGCCAGCGGATAAGCCCATCCGAGCTCTCAACAGCATACAGTTGGCACCCATGCATACGGACACTGATTCTGGAAAAACTCTTGCAGCGACGGAGAGGCCCCTCTGTGGCAAGGAAAGCTTCCACATCAGCGCTCCTAGTGCCCCAAGCGCAGTAACTACGGCAGAAGTGCATACTTGGAACCAACAGGACTCCTCCACTTTAAATCTTAGCAACTGGAATAATTGGAGCCAGAACTCCCCTCTACAGAGTCCACAAGTACTGCAATTACAGCAGTCTCCGCAGGGGAAGTATCAGCAATTGCATAATGATGCATGATCCACCTCTAATTGACCTGTCTGACACTTGCGCCACTGATTTCTTAATGGAGCTGGTGGCCTGCGAGTGATCCATTAACGCAGCCCAACCGTTCAACATCAATGCTATGCAAGGAGGGGAAGAGCATTCAGAAAATACAACAGCCATTGTGTAACAGTGCAACTGGTTGTGAACTATCTCATTGGCAGAGGTGGAGGTATACCCCTCCTCCAACCCAAGGCGCCTTAATGTCCCAGCCAAGCAGGATCAGGCAACGGGCACTGTGCGGGGCTGCCTAGAGGAGGCAAATGTCCCAGTGGACTGTTCTTTGGATGCTAAATTCAAGGAGGACTGGCCAGTTTCCGGGGAGGCTGGGTCCTCTTGGCAGGCCCTCCGATTGACCATGGACGCGATGTCAGCGGCGATTCATTATCAAGCCGACAAACGGGAAACTCGGGTGGACCTACTCAGCGTCTTGGCAGCGCACATAGTGAGAAGCTTCAAGCGTTGAACGATCTGATAAGAAGGCCTCATACCCATTTTTACACTCAACAAGTGTCATGCCAATGTGCTTCTTTAGGAGACCATTCACCCAAGACCACTGAAATTCTAAATTACATCTTGACAGAAGTCAGGGCCCAGGCCCCAAGATGTCAGGACGGGCTTTGCTGGAGGGGAAGGGTCTGTGCACTTTTCTTATCTTGATAAGAATGGCTCTGACAGTGAAAACAGAAACTCGCAGGCTACCTTCTTTTCCCAGCAGGAGGAAAACCAGAGCTCATCTGGATGCAGCAAAGACTCCAACACTCAAGCAGTAAGTCCTGTCAAGGAAGGGATTGCAGGAGAAGCTTCAAACACCTTAGCAGCAAACAAGGTTGCTTACTAAAAGGGAAAAGAAACAGCAAAGGAAAGTTCAGAAGAAGGCGAAGGCAGCTCAGCAAAACAGTATCTGGAAGTCATTTGTGAAGTCCATTGGTACGCCGGGCAAAGACAAAGAGGGGAAAGATGTGGGAGACTTGAATGATCGCAGCAGACGACAACGCAAAAGGATAACCAGGATAACCCAAACTCATGCCGTTTCTGCATGCAGAAGTCAACCATCTCATCAAAACCCAGCACTTTAAGGCCTTCAGACGGCAGCCGGGATGGAACTCCAGCTCAGCGGGAGTTCGTGGGAGAGAATCCTAACATCTGCCACATCACTGTCCAACTGAACCAAATGGGCAATGCTGGGAGGGAAGCCTTCAATTATTGGGATAACAACCAAACACCTGCAGTAATCAATCATTAACAGGCCTCACAACATCTCCCACAGGCAAACACCATGCCAGATATCGGCAAGAAACAACATACAAGGAATTATATTAATCTCCAACTGCCAATACCAGTAAGCTCGCCAAGAGGCCATACCTTACAAACAGTGGCATTGAGCGACAACAAACTTCACTTCATCCCCTAGTACAATTCAAAAGGGGCTTTTGACATCTTAAATAAAGGCACAATTATCAAACTTACAAATTAATTTCAGCCCATATCACCATGACTGAGCTGCTGACAGTGAAGTTGTTCCTCATGCGAATAACAGGGTCAAAGAGGCAACACTTGCATCCTGGACCGCCGCCCAAATCCAGGCACACCGGGACATTTTTTAGTTCATGGGGAATCACGCTACAAAGACATGAACTGTGTTGATATCCTAGCCCCCTGCTCCTGGGAAACGAGAGCGGGGGCCTCCGTGTTGAAAGGAGTGGTTGGAGTGGTGGCGACTCCAAGCAGACAAGTACATTTTCCTATAGTAAGGAATCCAAGTTTGCTTCATCAGAAGAGAAGCCACCAAATATATATCGCCAGGCCTCCGATTTGGAAACACGTAGAGCAGCAATCTATAATAGTCCACAGTAGCAACTGGTCCTGATAAAAGATCGAGACTGGAAACTGCTGTAGACGACACCCTCTACATATGCTCTTGGAACTGCCATGGTCTGAAACTAATGGCAACCGATGCAGAGGCGTTGAAGTTCCTACATCAATTTGATATCATCATGCTTCAGGAAACTTGGTGTCCGGAGCCATTTCAAATCCCAGGCTATGTGAGCCGGAATGTTCCTGCAGTCAAGATTAACAAATTGGGGCATCCCAAAGTTGGCTTTACTACACTATAGTCAACCAAAACTAATTGGGCCATCAAACAAATTGACCTTGGAATTGACTGGCTGCTGCCAATTAAGTTGGATCCTCAGGAGGTAAACAGTGCTAAAACTTCGCTGCTATTAACCAATGTGTACATTCACCCGAACAAGGATCAAAACAGAGAAAACATGGAAACCCTGTTAAACATCCTAAAGTGTTGGAGAGGAAGTACAATGGGCCATTCATGTTGTTTCAGGTGATTTTAATGCTGGGTTGAGTAAAGGCTATACAAAACAGACAAAAATACCATGGTATGCACTTGAACAATAGGTTTACAAATCTTGGCTTCCGCCGCTTGACGACCCATTTAGGGGGAGGCTCCCCTACACCAGTAACCTTCTCAAGTGGATCAGTAAAATCAGCAATTGACTTCACGTTAATAAATGAAGCAGCACTCCCACTAGTTGATGCCTAAAATATTTATGTACTTCCAGAGAGTGATGGCTTTCCACAAGCCATACAGTAAAGACTGGAATGGAGGCGACTACTAACCGCATACATCATTGTCCCCTCCCTGACGAACTACAATACAAAAAAGTTAAAATGGCAGGGGAACGGCTTTGTGAAAGTGATGGAACAAAAGTATCGCTGTGCAGGGTCACTAGAAGAGCTCAAGAAAACTTTAGAAACAGGAACAAACAGCATTGAGTTCAGGAGCACAGATGAAGGCTTGGAAGCACCTACGTGACTCCTTACTGAACAAATTTCCTAATATTATCCCGTTCTCAAGCTCTGCTGCAAATAAAAATCTCAAAGGTGTTATTTAATAACATCCATGATATAACATATCCTTGCGTAAATTCAAAAATCAAGTCTCACGTGTGACAAAAAAAGTGGCAAAGGAGGCACAAAGGGATAAGAACCCTGTCAAAACAAGGCTCCTTAAATTGAGATCGCAATTTGAGAAAGACTGCTGGGTGGAAAAAAAAGGGCAGTACTATGAGGATCTGTGGTCAAAGTTCCTGATGTCTAATAATCAGAAGAACAACAAAAAGTTCTGGCAAATGGTGAATGGGCTTATACATGGTAAAAATCGACACTCTAGTGCAGGCATTGATGCTGCCACTTGGGAACCCCATGTCTCAGCATTGTAGTCGTCCTCCGATCAAAACGTGAAGGGAGAGGACCCTCTGCCTGCAAGTAGTTGCACTTCAAGTTCGACAGACTTTGGTTTTAGAGTAAAGTTGAAAACAGACGCTTCCCAGCCCGATTCTGATCAGCACAACGCTCTCGCAGATATAGACATTGAGCAGCTAATAGGCATTGTAACGAAGCTAAAAAAGGAAGGAGCCGCAGGACAGAGCGGCATCCCTAACTCCCTTTTTAAAGGTGATGCAACATACTGGGCGTATTACTTGGTGCTCCTTTTTAACGATCTCCATGGTACAAAGCTGCTTCCAGACACAGGGAAAGGGAACATCTTCCATCTAATTTATAAGACCGACAATTCTACCTCCCCCACAAAATTACAGGCTAATAGTCTTGATTGATGTCTTAAGCTAAGCTTTATGGAACCTGTCTGCTGCAACAATTATCATTTTGGATACACAAGAAACATCTCCTGCCATGAAGTCAGACTGGCTTCAGAGTAGCATGGGGAATTCAACCAATTTGACTGCATTTGGCTTTGCTTGGCATAAAGGCTAGGCATGAGAAAAGCGGACTATTCGCCTGTTTTATTGATCTCAAGTCGGCTTTTGATTGTGTCCCAAGAACTTGCCTATGGGAAAAATTGAAAAGCTAGGGTCTACCCAGCAACCTGTTGAATGAAATGATGGAACTACATTCAGGTACTTGGGTGCGAATCAAAATTGGGAAACGTGGCCAGGGTACCAATAGGATTCAAACTTTTAATGGTCTAAATCAAGGATGTGTTTTCGCCCCTATGCTTTTCAATTTTTATCTAGCTGACTTGGCCAAAGCTCTTTCTCCTGTAAACAATCACCCGCCCGTTTTGGCGCAGGAAGCAATTGCATGGTTAAACTATGCAAGTGACATAGTATTACTTAGTCAATTTCCAATTTGTCTGCAGCACAGCATCAACACACTTACTGGATATATAGTTAAGCAAGGTCTGGAATAGAACTTGAATAAAACTAAAGTGGTCAGATTGGTGGACTCAATTCATATCTTTTGCATGGTTCATTAACAAAACCTGCGTGGAGGTCGTTCCTCCATATAAATACTTGGGTTTCATAGTGGACCCGTGCCTCACCTTTAAACTACAGCTTGTTGCTGCTCAAGCAAAGGCTCAGTCCTTGACCTATGGATTCAAAATGAGTTGCCAGTCATACAACCACCTGCTCTCTGTAATGTCAGCACGCCTAATGCCAACTGTTACATATGGGGCTGAATCAATGTTGGGCAAAGAAATTGCAGTCTTAAATCAAAATCAAATGAAGGACTACAAAACCGTGTTCCAGCTTCCAAAATCCGCTTCACCAGCCCCAGGTACGCCTAGAATTTGGATTTAAAACAAAAAACAAAAAAAACATTCTGAGCAAAAATGTATACTCTCTGCTGGAGACTGTGAGCAGCCGAGACAGGAACTATAAGCAATCTATGCTGGTGTGAAATCGAGGAGCAACAGCGCAGCAACGCTAAAGGCTCGTGGGGAAACCATCTAAATAACTCTGTAAAGGAACTGGGCCTGCAAATCGTCTGGGGCGTGAGCTTGAGCAAAGCGGAGTTTTACTGGATGGTGAATGCTGCAACTCGGTTAATGTCGCTTACAACAGACAAGACCATGCTTGCCAAAAGACGACACGCAGTGGACCATACTGTCATCATATAAAACACTCCGAACACAGGAAACTCTATCAGTATTTTTCACACAATTGCTGAAACATCAATTAATGCTTCTGCGCTTTGGGATGATTGAAACTAAAGACATGGCTCCTCCTTGGAGGCAGCAGTTTAGGATTTAATCTTGTCGCCTCTGTGGGTACAAACAAGAGTCACTTGTTTCATGTTTTTTGTGCATGCCTGGTGCTGGCCGAACAAAGGAATACATACATGAAATGCATCTTTATGGCCCTATGTATACGCTCATGTAGGCCAGCTGTTACAAGCCGGTTAAGTGGCTCCTCAATTCCTCTTGCCTGTTGGGGGTCTAAGTTTATGGTGCAGACTTTAAAAAAACAAAAAGCTGTTGAATATTATTAAGAAGGTGGCGCCAAGCAGGATGGATAGGAGTGCTGCTGTTTCAAATGACCTGGGTGTATGCTGATGGGTAGACATTTGTCCTATCATAGGAAAACAAGCGGGTGGAGACATGTTAGTCTAGTTGCAGGGTTAGCATCTACCTTGTGGTGTACTTGAGTATTTTAAATTTTAGATTGAGAAATAAGGATACTACGTCCCCAGCAATTCTGATAATGTTGGCACTTTAGGATTTCTATTTAGATTGTGTGGTTATTGCATACACATGGTTACAAGCGAGATCTTGTCTACAGACCCCGCTTTATACTATTCTTAAAAATTGTTTTAAGCGTTATGACTACCGGGTGGGGTCAATCGACTGAGAGTGTGCGCAATCTAGAGGCACATCTATTAACATTGCCAGGGACTGTTTCTACAGTTGTTTTTTTTTTTTTTTTTTTTTTTTAAATTTTTTTATTGTATGTTTTGAATTATTAACTAGAACTTGTGAGCGTTTATTACCCAGACAGTATGATGAGTTTCTAAATTGGCTTTGGTTTAAATTAACAATGCTAATAAAATGTACTACTACTTCTACTATTGCTTTTGCTTATCCCCATCTCCAGCCTCGGGATGTAGATATTCTGAAAGGTGCCAAAATAAAGGAACTGCTAGTATTCACACCTTGCGATAGTATGAGCCCTTGCATAATCAAAGAGGCTATTATCAGAGCTCTTATATAATGAGAGTGCTGCCATCATTTGTTGCAGCACTACATGGCACCAAAGGGACATGTTGATATAGATTTTTTTTTTTTTTTTACAGCACAAGTAGATTTATGTAGATATTTTATAAAATTCTATTTCCTTAAGCTTTAGAGAATGAAATGATGAAAAAACAGCGCTCCTGCTGCTAGGTTGGGAGAGATCGATTTAATGATCCTTCTTTTCAAAATATCTAACTTGCTAAATTTTCTTTTTAATTATAACATGACAATTTTCATAGCTGTTAGCAGTTTCAGTGGAACATAGTTTTGAACGCAAGACAACCACAGAAGTGCCATCCAAAGGGATTAAACCGTAAAAGAAAAGGTTCCATAACTTGCAAACTATATAGTTTGTCAACATCCTTGAAACTCGTAAACTCCAGAGTTCAATGGTTTTACATTTTTACTGAGGTGTCTGAACAGATGGCAGTCCTTTGGTGATGACAATGATTGTGTCATCTTGTGAGTAAATTCTATATCGTCTTTGGATCAACCTTTTAGCATTTAATTAGCCATGATTTATACCTTCATTTCTAAGGTTACAGTAGGAAAGTGTTCTTTTTGGCATGGTCATCCCAAAAGACAGACACTCTCATACTCTCTCTCACTCTTCTACCCCTGCTCCCACCCCCCAACCCTCCTTGACTGGGCGTGTGCTGGGATCCTGCTAACCAGGCCCCAGCATCTTTGTACTTTCCCTAAACTGTGCCATCGCTTCCACAATTGTCACACAGCTAAGTCCCTTGTAAAAGGTACCAGTGCTACCAAGGGCACTCTGATCAGGTAGGGTCACTAAGCGGTGCAGCATGTATTATGCCACCCTAAAGGACCCCTCGCCAAACACATGCACACTGCCATTAAAGATTGTGTGTTGGTGGAGAGAAAAGGGGTGAAGTCGACACGGCACCCCTCCCTGGGTGTCATGCCTACAGAACAGTGCTTGTGGCATAGGTAAGTCACCCATCTAGCAGACCTTACAGCCCTAAGGCAGGGTGCACTATACCACAAGTGAGGGAATAGCTGCTTGAGCAATATGCCCCTACTGTGTCCAAGTCCATTCTTAGAGATTGTAAGTGCAGGGTAGCCATATTGAGTGCATGTCCTTGGAGGTCGTCCCTATGAACTCCACAGCTCCATGACTGCTTAACTGAATACTGGTAAGTTTGGTATCAAACTTCTCAGGTCAATAAACCCACACTGATACCACTGTTGGATTTATTGAAAAAATGTACACACAGGGCATCTTATAGATGCCCCCCTGAAATTCACCCAACTCTCTAGTGTGTGACTTACAGGTCAGTGCCAGCCTGCCACCACCAGACAAGTTTCTGACCCCATGGGGTGGGAGCCTTTGTGCTCTCTAAAGTCAGGGGCAAAGCCTGCTCTGGGTGGGGGTGCTTCACGCCTCACCCTGCAGGAACAGCAACCCTTGGCAGTGACCCTCAAACGCTCTTGCCTTTTGTTGGGCACTCCATCCAGTAGAGATGCCCGCTTCCCGGACCAGGCCCCACTTTCTGCCTCAAATCCAGTAGGAAAATTAGTAAACACAAGGAGTGTCCATTCCAACGGGGACCACCCGTAAGGTGCCCAGAGCTGAGGTGAACCCCCCACGCTTCAGAATCCTCCATCTTGTTTTCTAGGATATTAGCCAATAGGGTTATGAATGTGCCCCCTTCCCCAAAGGGAGTGGGCACAGGAAGGGTTTAGCCACCCTCTGTGTCAGTAATCATTGGTTTCTGCCCTCTGACCCATGTAACACCCCTAAAGCTAGTATTTAGGGGTACCCCCGAACCTTGCTCTTCAGATTCCGGGTGACCTAAAGAAGGACTGATGAGCCCCACCAGCAGTGAAGACTCCAGATGACTACTGACATTCTCCAGCACCGTCGGCCTGTCTGCAGCTTCAAAACTCCAGGTACAAGAAGACGACTCATCCTGCAGGACCAGCGATCGCTACAAACTGCCAGAGGACTGCCTGCTTGCTTACTCTAAGGAACAAGAACTCCTGAGGACAGCTGCCCTGTCCACAAAGAAACCTCCAACAAGGCCTCCAGAGCACACTCTGCACACCACTCCCACGACCCGAGTCTAGGTTGTCCACCGGTCCAAAGAAGGCCCCAGGCGATTCGGACCTCGAGTCCACCCTGGGTTTGTTGTGTTAGGTTCTCATTATCCTAATGAGACTACAGGATTCGGGCGGCAGAATCTCCTGTACTGCGGGGGACTGAGTCTGATCCCGCAACACGTGACACCTGTCGGCCTAATCTGGGTTTTGTTTAGGCTAATTAGCAATGCCTCATCTCCACCCAAAAGCAGGGATGATTGGGACAACCGGGTGCATGATGTAAATGACTTCTCAAGGGAATCGTGGTCACTTAGATCTCATCCGTTTCTCTGTTACATTAGTCTCACATATGCAAGGACAATCAGAGGCAGAGTATAGTTCAATAAGGTTTTATTGAAGTAACTGCATCCTAGATAATAAAGCATGTATTGCAATAACTAGGACGATGAAGCACAATAGGATTAAAATTGTGATGAGAGTAAAACACAAATATAACGCTACCATATTGTCACTAGAGTTTGTAGAGATAGTTCCTACCTATGCTATGTTAGAGCACAGCATGTTAAGCTTTAATTCTGCCCTTCAGCTTCCCCTCTGGGAGGACATTATCCCTCATACCTGAGCAAGCGGCCTGTAGTCTACATAAGCAGCTGCAGCGAAGCAATCAGCATAAAGTCCTGGTCATCTGGCTGGGATCTACCTCTAGCGTACATGGGGCAAAGTAGTGTTTTTATAATAAAACAGCTGATGTTCCAAGAAAGGATCCCAGTGTAAGAGTGTGTATGTTTCTGTGAACATTGGAGACCAAGCGTACCACTTTTGCCGGCAACCTCTCTTACTTCAGGCTTGAGAAAAGCACAGAGTGAAAGAAATTTCTTGTTTAAGAACGCAGTGCTGACCTAGACGAAGAACAGTTAGAGAAAAAACAAGACCACAAATGTGGTTACTGTTAAAATAATATAACAAAGCTAAAATAAAACATATCTAGGTTAAAATGCACAGCGGCAAGCCTAGTTTGCTAAACTAACCTGTATAAAATGATAGCTAAAATGGCTACACAACAGGTTGACCCCTCCTGACCAACACAACAATGCCTGCAGCCTGAATCCAGAGGATTCCCCCCGTCTGCCACCTCTCCGGTGAAGATTCCTGACATCTATAGGTACCCTTGCACCCGCAGCCCCCTGGCCTTGGGAAACCCAGCCGACGGTCCACCAGCGTCCAGTTGGATCTCTACTTACCTGTCCAGCCATTGGTCTTTTACATCCAAGCCTGCAGCAATCTTTGTGAACCTGGAGTCCCTCATTGAATTGCATTGGCCGACCAATGCAGTGTTTGCACCCTGCTCCCAGCTGCCTCCATGCCACTGAGGATGTATGTTTGGTGCTGACCTGTGACCCCCAACCCTCCGTAAAGCTGCAGGTACTTACCTGCAATCTGTTTTCCTCTTTCCATCGCCCCCGGTCTCCTTTGGTTTCCATTCAGCACCTGACACCAACTTTGACCTCTGCACCTGGCCGGCCCTGTGTTGCTGATGGTGCACTCCGGGTGTCGCCTTGAACCTTGCCCTGTGGACACCTTAACCGCCGAAGACTGGGGCCGTAAGTCAAGTACTTACCTGTAAACTGTATTTGTACTTTTCCTCCCATAGGTCTGCTTTGCGGTGAATGGTTTTTGCACTAGGTGTCTACTTTTGCGATTGAAAAGTATTGCTTACCTGAAACTTGTAGTAACTGTCATTTATAAACAAAGTGCATTTGACGTGATACATTCTTGTAACTTTACTTACCTGCAACAAAGATCCTTTTGGTTCTAAAAATGGAAGAAAGTATATATTTTGATACATAAAAATTGGACTGGAGTTAGTCATTGAGTGTTTTCATCATTTCTTGACTGTGTGTGTGGAAACAAATGCTTAGCACTACCATCTAATAAGCCTAACTGCTTGCCCACTCTACCACTAAAGAGCATTAGTCATATCTACTCTGGCCTCTAAAGCCTCTGTGGATCTACTGGACTATGTACACACTATACCTTACTTTGTAGCATATACAGAGCCAGCTTTCTACAGCTACTTTGTAAAATGTCTAAACAATTGTCCACTCTCGTCATTGGGTAATGGAAGCACCCAACTTTCTTTCACAATTACAGCATGTAAAAACACTACTGCCCTTCATATACATGAGTTAACCTGCACCTTTTGCATTTGTGAGTCTAAATACCCTAACTGACTTTCCAAGTCTTGAGACTAGTTTTATGTAGGTTTGGATTGTGAAGCTTTCTAAAGAAGAAGAATTTAGTCAATTCACTACACTTTCCTGGAATTGGCATTTGAGTTTCAGGCTAAAATTACTGGGCCATTTTCAGACATTTCATTTGCTTGAAGCACCAAACAAGAGTCAAGAAGTGACTTTTCTTTAGTGTACTCTCCTCGCAAACCAATCTTTCAGTTGCTTTAACCCCCTCAGGTGCCAGGCCTTCCCCCCCCCCCCCTCAGGTGCCAGGCCTTCCCCCCCCCCCCCCTCAGGTGCCAGGCCTTCCCCCCCCCCCACCTCAGGTGCCAGGCCTTCCCCCCCCCCCCCCCCCTCAGGTGCCAGGCCTTCTCCCCCCCCCCCAGGTGCCGGACCTTTCTCCCCCCCCCCCCAGGTGCCGGACCTTTCTCCCCCCCCCCCCCAGGTGCCAGACCTTTCTCCCCCCCCCCCTCAGGTGCCAGACCTTTCTCCCCCCCCCCCCCTCAGGTGCCAGACCTTTCTCCCCCCCCCCCCTCAGGTGCCAGACCTTTCTCCCCCCCCCCCCTCAGGTGCCAGACCTTTCTCCCCCCCCCCCCTCAGGTGCCAGACCTTTCTCCCCCCCCCCCCCTCAGGTGCCAGACCTTTCTCCCCCCCCCCCCCTCAGGTGCCAGACCTTTCTCCCCCCCCCCCCTCAGGTGCCAGACCTTTCTCCCCCCCCCCCCCCTCAGGTGCCAGGCCTTCCCCTCCCCCCTCAGGTGCCAGGCCTTCCCCTCCCCCCTCAGGTGCCAGGTCTTCCCCCTCCCCCCTCAGGTGCCAGGCCTTCCCCCCCCCCCCCTCAGGTGCCAGGCCTTCCCCCCCCCCCCCCTCAGGTGCCAGGCCTTCCCCCCCCCCCCCCCTCAGGTGCCAGGCCTTCCCCCTCCCCCCTCAGGTGCCAGGCCTTCCCCCTCCCCCCTCAGGTGCCAGGCCTTCCCCCCCCCCCCCCTCAGGTGCCAGGCCTTCCCCCCCCCCCCTCAGGTGCCAGGCCTTCCCCCCCCCCTCAGGTGCCAGGCCTTCCCCCCCCCCTCAGGTGCCAGGCCTTCCCCCCCACCCCCCTCAGGTGCCAGGCCTTCCCCCCCACCCCCCTCAGGTGCCAGGCCTTCCCCCCCTCCCCCCTCAGGTGCCAGGCCTTCCCCCCTCCCCCCTCAGGTGCCAGGCCTTCCCCCCTCCCCCCTCAGGTGCCAGGCCTTCCCCCCTCCCCCCTCAGGTGCCAGGCCTTTTCCCCCCCCCTCAGGTGCCAGGCCTTTTCCCCCCCCCTCAGGTGCCAGGCCTTTTCCCCCCCCTCAGGTGCCAGGCCTTTTCCCCCCCCCTCAGGTGCCAGGCCTTTTCCCCCCCCTCAGGTGCCAGGCCTTTTCCCCCCCCTCAGGTGCCAGGCCTTTTCCCCCCCCCTCAGGTGCCAGGCCTTTTTCCCCCCCCCTCAGGTGCCAGGCCTTTTCCCCCCCCCTCAGGTGCCAGGCCTTTTCCCCCCCCCTCAGGTGCCAGGCCTTTTTCCCCCCCCCCTCAGGTGCCAGGCCTTTTTCCCCCCCCCCTCAGGTGCCAGGCCTTTTTCCCCCCCCCCTCAGGTGCCAGGCCTTTTTCCCCCCCCCCTCAGGTGCCAGGCCTTTTTCCCCCCCCCTCAGGTGCCAGGCCTTTTCCCCCCCCCCCCCCTCAGGTGCCAGGCCTTTCCCCCCCCCCCCCCCTCTCAGGTGCCGTGCCAGGCCTTTTCCCCCCCCCCTCTCAGGTGCCGTGCCAGGCCTTTTCCCCCCCCCCTCTCGGGTGCCGTGCCAGGCCTTTCCCCCCCCCCCCTCAGGTGCCGTGCCAGGCCTTTCCCCCCCCCCCCTCAGGTGCCGTGCCAGTCCTCCTCCCCCCCCCCCCCTCAGGTGCCAGGCCTTTTCCCCCCCCCCCCCCTCAGGTGCCGTGCCAGGCCTTTTCCCCCCCCTCTCAGGTGCCGTGCCAGGCCTTTTCCCCCCCCCTCTCAGGTGCCGTGCCAGGCCTTTTCCCCCCCCCCCCCCCTCTCAGGTGCCGTGCCAGGCCTTCCCCCCCCCCCCTCTCAGGTGCCGTGCCAGGCCTTTCCCCCCCCCCCTCTCAGGTGCCGTGCCAGGCCTTTCCCCCCCCCCCCCTCTCAGGTGCCGTGCCAGGCCTTTCCCCCCCCCCCCCTCTCAGGTGCCGTGCCAGGCCTTCCCCCCCCCCCCCTCTCAGGTGCCGTGCCAGGCCTTTTCCCCCCCCCCTCTCAGGTGCCGTGCCAGGCCTTTTCCCCCCCCCCTCTCAGGTGCCGTGCCAGGCCTTTTCCCCCCCCCCTCTCAGGTGCCGTGCCAGGCCTTTTCCCCCCCCCCCTCTCAGGTGCCGTGCCAGGCCTTTCCCCCCCCCTCTCAGGTGCCGTGCCAGGCCTTTCCCCCCCCTCTCAGGTGCTGTGCCAGGCCTTTCCCCCCCTCTCAGGTGCTGTGCCAGGCCTTTCCCCCCCCTCTCAGGTGCTGTGCCAGGCCTTCCCCCCCCCTCTCAGGTGCTGTGCCAGGCCTTTCCCCACCCCCCCCCTCTCAGGTGCCGTGCCAGGCCTTTCCCCCCCCCTCTCAGGTGCCGTGCCAGGCCTTTCCCCCCCCCCCTCTCAGGTGCCGTGCCAGGCCTTTCCCCCCCCCCCCTCTCAGGTGCCGTGCCAGGCCTTTCTCCCCCCCCCCCTCTCAGGTGCCGTGCCAGGCCTTTCCCCCCCCCCCCCCCTCAGGTGCCGTGCCAGGCCTTTTCCCCCCCCCCCTCAGGTGCCGTGCCAGTCCTCCTCCCCCCCCCCCCCTCAGGTGCCGTGCCAGGCCTTTGTTTGGCTATTTGGGGCAGTTTGCGCTTAGGCCATCATAAATTTTTGTCCACATAAGCTACCCATGCCAAATTTGCTTCCTTTTTTTCCAACATCCTAGGGATTCTAGAGGTACCCAAAGTTTGTGGGTTCCCTTGAAGGAGACCAATAAATTAGCCAAAATACAGTGAAAATGTAGTGTTTTTTTTTTTTTTTAAAGGGGGGGGGGGGAAAAGTGCTGCAGAAGAAGGTTTGTGGTTTTTTTCCCCCCTGAAAATGGCATCAACAAAGGGTTTGCGGTTCCAAAATCACCAGCTTTCAGGAACAGGCAGACTGGAATCAGAAAACCCAATTTTTCAACACAATGTTGGCATTTTACTGGGACATACCCCATTTTTATGATTGATTGTGCTTTCAGCCTCCTTCCAGTTAGTAACAGAAATGCGTGTGACACCAATGCTGGATCCCGGAAAGCTAAACATTTCTGAAAAGTAGACAAAATTCTGAATTCAGCAAGGGGTAATTTTGTGAAAATCCTACAAGGGTTTCCTACAGAAAATAACAACTGAAATGGAACAAATATTGAAATTGAGGTAAAAAAAACAGCCATTTTTCTCCATGTTTTACTCTGTAACATTTTCCTGCGATGTCAGATTTTTGAAAGCAATATACAGTTACGTCTGCTGAACTCTTCTGGTTGCAGGGATGTATAGGGCTTGTAGGTTAATCAAGAACCCTAGGTATCCAGAGCCAATAAATGAGCTGCACCTTGTAATGTATTTTCATTCTAGACTGGGTATACAGAAAATCATTTGCTGAAATATGAAGAGTGAAAAATAGGTATCAAGAAAACCTTTGTATTTCCAAAATGGGCATAAGATAAGGTGTTGTGAAGCAGTGGTTATTTGCACATCTCTGAATTCCGGGGTGCCCATACTAGCATGTGAATTACAGGCCATTTCTCAAATAGACGTCTTTTTTACACACTCCCTTACATTTGGAAGGAAAAAATGTAGAGAAAGACAAGGGGCAATAACACTTGTTCTGCTATTCTGTGTTTCCACCAAGTCTCCTGATTCAAAATGGTACCTCACGTGCGTGGGAGGCCTAATGTTCGCAACAGGAAACGCAACATGGACACATCATATTTTCACATTGAAATCGGATGTGTTTTTTGCAAATCGCTTAGCTGTAGATTTTGGCCTCTAGCTCAGCTGGCACCTAGGGAAACCTACCAAACCTGCGCATTTTTTGAAAGCTAGACACCTAGGGGAATCCAAGATAGGGTGACTTGTGGGGCTCTCACCAGGTTCTGTTACCCAGAATCCTCTGCAAACCTCACAATTTGGCAAAATAAACACCTTTTTCCTCTCATTTCGGTGACAAAGTTCTGGAATCTGAGAGGAGCCACAAATTTCCTTCCACCTGCATTCCCCCAACTCTCCTGATAAAAATGGTACCTCACTTGTGAGGGGAAGCCTAGCGTCCGGGACAGGAAATGCCCCAAAACACAACGTGGACACATCACATTTTCCCAAAGAAAACAGAGCTGTTTTTTGCAAAGTGCCTGCCTGTGGATTTTGGCCTCTAGCCCAGCCTGCACCTAGGGAAACCTACCAAACCTAAGCTTTTCTGAAAATTAGACACCTAGGGGAATCCAATATGGGGTGACTTGTTGGGCTCCCACCAGGTTCTGTTACCCAGAATCCTTTGCAAACCTCAATTTGGCAAAAAAACACTTTTTCCTCTCATTTCGATGTCAGAAAGTTCTGGAATCTGAGAGGAGCCACAAATTTCCTTCCACCCAGTGTTCCCCCAAGTCTCCCTATAAAAATGGTACTTCACTTGTGTGGGTAGGCCTAGTGCTCACGACAGGAAATGCCCCAAAACACTCTCTGGACACATCAAAATTATCAAATACAAAACTACCAGTTTTTGTGCTGGGGAGCACCTGCGATTTTGGTCCTGGGCTCAGCAGGCATCTAGGGAAACCTACCAAACCCAGACATTTCTGAAAACTAGACACATGAGGGAGTCCAGGGCGGTGTGACTTGCGTGGATCCCCCATTGTTTTCTTATCCAGAATCCTCTGCAAACCTCAAATTTAGCTAAAACAAATCAAATTTTTCCCACATTTCTGTATGGGAATACTGCATTGGAACAAATTTCCTACCACCCAACATTCCCCATAGTCTCCCGGTAAAAATTATACCTCACTTGTGTAGGTGGGCCAAGTGCCTGTGACAAGGAAGAGCCAAAAACATGTCGAAATTGAGGGGGAACCAAAGCAGGTCCAAAAGGGCAGTTTGGGAAAACAAAAATGTAGGCTGACAAGTGCAGCAGAATTTTTATCGCTATAGATGAATCAATGCTGGGTGGTAGGAATTTTGTGGATTACTGCTGATTCCGGCAGGTCCCATCACAAAAATGTGGGGGAAAAAGTGTGATTTCCAGTAAAGTTAGAGGTTTGCAGGGCATTGTGGGTAAGAAAATGATGCGGGGTGCATGTGAAGCACACCACCCTGGAATCAACCAGATGTTTGGTTTTCAGATGTGTCTAGGTCTTGTGGATTTTTCTACATGGCAGTGTCCCAAAGTCAAAGTGCAGCCCTCACCATTCCAAGTGGGAAGATTTTGAGAGTTACCAAGCTCTCATGGCCCAAATGTAAAAACCAAAACCCACAATAATCAAATGTCCTCTTGCTTGCCATGGGATAAGATGTTTTAGTGTTCGGGGGAGAGCTGAAAGACTGTTAACACCCCTTCAGTTTGGGTGGGGGCATAACCAGGCCCATACTGGTTGGTAGCCCCACTTTTTTTTTTTTTTTTTTTTTTTTTTTTTTACACTCCCTGGCATCTAGTAGACTTTCTGTCACACCCCCCCCCCCCCCCCCCCGGGTGTGGATCGGGGGTAATTGCCCAATCTGCCCACTGGTGGGCAGAAAAACTTTGGCCCCATTTATTTGGGTTTGGGGTATCTTTTCTGTTTGGCTCTCTGCCCCCAACGGGGGCAGATGGGCCTTCCAAAAATAGCCCAATCTGCCCCCAAGGGGCTACATCCCTTGTACTCATTCCAGTCACTACTTGGTGAGGAAGGTCACAATTTAAAGGACAAAATAAAACCGGAAATGCTAATCCTAATCCCCTCCAACCTCAGCTGGGTGCTATGAGTAGTTATTTTCCCACAGCCCTTTTTTTTTTTTTTTGTCTGTAAGGGACAGGAACGGGCATACAGGGGTTTTGGCTTTAACCTCCAAGGATTAAGCTACTGTTTCTCTCTCTATTGGCCCTGGGGAGGTCATTGGCACTTACGAGGTAGCAGCTAGTGACGGTGAATTGTGGAAATGATTCCCAAGCCCATTCAAAGTAAGGTTTTCCTGCGTACTGGCAAGCACGACTTACCAAGGGGAAGATTTGCCTTTCTTTATTCATGGAGGTTTATTTATATGAATGATGAAAACCACAGAGCTCCTGCCACTAGGTGGGGAGGTCCAAGTTGATCTGTATCCCTGACAACTCTTCCCTTTGCTACGTCAGTCTTTTTGAGGGGGAAGATGTGGCGCATCCGCCAGAGCTGCCGACTACAGACTGTAGGATCCAGGTTCGAGTCCCTGCGTCGGCTCAAAATCATGTGATTTTGGGCAAACCATTTAATCTTCCTCTGCCTGTGGGCAGCCCCTGGATAACCTCATGGGTGATTAGCTGTGCTGTACAAATTCTAGTATTATTACTATTTAAGCTGACATGTTGCCCTATGGCTTTTCTCTGTTGAAGAAAATTATTTATTTTAAATATTCTATTAATTCACCTGTAGTTGGTGCATGTGTTCTCAACCAGCTAGAATTCTGTAATGCAGGGAAGGAATTGATTGATTAATGATGATTCTTTTGAGAGATTTTCTGCAGTGCTGGGCTTTCGGGGTGCAGCAAATAGTCATTGACCGGCTTGTGTGTGTTATTCTTTTCAGGCCATGGTCTATTTGTCTGCATGTGTGAACTGGGTTGGGTTGCGTTTGTGAATGCGTGTACTATCAGTTTGGCGTGCATAGGAAACCGCAGGCTGAGAGCTGTCCTTTTAATATGGAGGTTTGTGGGCAGATCATTCTGAAAGAGTTTGTATGATTGTGATTTATTGTGGCGTGATGTACTGATTAGCATATTTCTTATTGATGGGAAAACATGCTAAGAAACGAGGGCATTGCACTCATTACTTTCTTCTTCAAGTGATTTGCCTCGTACATCTCCCCCTGCCAAGAAGACCAAGGGTGCTGATAAAGAAGAGGAGAGGATCAGGAGGATAATTCTGAAGAATTGAGCATTCTTAAAGGAGAAACACGTGGCCGAGCGCATTTCAGAGCAGAAATCAATTTAACTTGACACGTCTGCATCAGTTGTCTGAAGTTGCTACTTGAGCAGAGTTGCTGAGGACATTTAATTGGAGAGAGTTACTAGCAGTATTCAGAGCTCTACTCCACTTCAGGCTTAATCTGCTCCTTTCCATTGTGTTAGTAGGGACAGACAATTCAGTTGCAGTGGCCTCCATCAACCACCAAGGAAACCAGACACACTCAATCCCTGAACAAGATAGCATACTCCTGTGGGCTGAGGAACATTTTCTTTCAGTTGTGGCAGTGCACATTAGTTTATCAAAAATGTAGAGGCGGATCATTTGAAAAGGATGTTTGCCTCATCTCAGAATCTGTCTCTGTCCAAGAAAACCTTTCTACAGATAAGCTTGAAATGTGTCACACCCCTTCATGGAACTTTTTTGCTTCCAAGGAGAACTGTTTTCTGAAGTTTTCCAGATTCCTGGAACAGGAAGCATGAGGTATGGATGCCTTTCTGAAATTGCCAAAGGAGTTAGGTTTGCCTTCCTGCCATTTTAACTGATTCTGAGGATATTAGTGAAAACCAAGTGTGAGAAGACACCAAAGGTGATAGTGGTATCACATGGTCTTGTAGGACGTTGTTCCTACTTTTCAAGCAGATGGAAATACTTTCTCTTTGGATCCTTCCTCGCTTTCCTACTCCATTGAAGAGCTACATCCTTCTACCTCACCTCCAGACTGACCATGCGAGCGGTTAGTCCTATAAGTCAGTGTTTACTACCTCATTTTGTGGAAGTGATTCAGTTTTCAAGGAAGCTATCTACTTTGTAGTTGCATTCGAGACATTAGGGTACTTTTGACTTTTGGTTTTCACAACTATCTATCCTCTCTTTCCCTGTCTCTGCTATTCAGCAAATCAATGTTAGTGGATGGCTGAAATACAAATGTAGCTTTATCCACTATAAAGCTCCATTGGTTTTACTATTAAGGCTTTTTTTGAAGCAAATATTTCTATTCTTGAGGCTAAGCCATTAGTTTTAACATTGTTTAAGATGTTTGCTATTTCACTCCCTGTGTGTTGTCATTCTTCACCTCCTTGGGATCGTCCATTGGTATTCAGATCTCTTCCGTCTTTTACTTTTGAACCTCTGGAGACTACTGATCTTAAATTGATTTCTACGAAGTTTGTTCCGTGGTGTAAGAGGCTGGCTCTTTATGTAGTGTTCAAAGCTAGGCATACTGTACAAAGAGTCTAGGCAACTACACGTTGGTTTACAGAGGTAAATTCAAGACCACCTAATGCTGTACGTTTTAAGGTAGCATGGTCGAGCAATTAGGCTAATCTTGGAGAAGGGCAAAGTATTTGTGGTGCTCACAGTATCAATAAATGAGACCACATACTTGAGTTTCTTTGTGCAGCAGGATTTCAGGTCTCGAGCCTTGGGTCTTCTTTGTTTTTGGTATTCTTTGGTCCTTGGAATCTGATTTCTTGGTCTAGGGACGCCCACTAAATACTGTATTTAGTGGGTGTTTAGGGGAGTACCTGGTAGTGACCAATGGATAATCTACCTTAGGGTGGCTACACCCACTAAGTGACCACTTCCCGTGGGCAGAAGTCTCTTCCCTACACTTGATTGGCTATTTTCTCTCCATGCAAGATGGTGGAAAATGAAATGGAGGGGTCACCTTGCATGCAACATCTTAAGGGTGGGGCCAGCTGGGGATGACCGCTCCTATCTTTTGTGTGGTTTCCTGCCATTGCTCCCGCCAAAAAATAGGGGTTTGCAATGGGGGGGGGTGGATGGTACAAGTGAGGGGGGGTGCGGGGTTCTTGTGCTGCTAGCAGCAGATTTGGGGGTTGAGTTTCAAGGGCAGTAAGCCTTTTGAAGATTGCTAGCAGGGCAGTGCACACTCCTTGCCAGGAAGGGCTTTGTTCTGGGACCCCGAAAGCTGGATCTCTCACTTCAGGGTTCCAGAATCTTGTCTGGTGGTACCAAGCTGGTTGTCACTGGCCAGCAACCATGCCAGGGTAGTTAGCTTTTGCAGGGGGCACCTCTAAGGTGACCCCTGGGTACACTTGGTAATAAATCTGATACTGGTACCCGTTTGGATTTATCAATGAGTTGTTTGATACCAAACAACCCAGGGTTCAGAGTAACCATTGTGTAGCTGTGAAACTTGTCCTGACCACTGTCCAGCACATGTACTTAAATGGCTGCTCTGTTCACTTACTGTGTCCCAGGTTTGGCAGCGACATTGTAGGGGCATATTGCTTATGTATCTTTGCCCTCACATACAGTATAGTGCACCCTGCCTTAGGGCTGGTAGGTCTTCCAGAAGGGTGATTTACCTATAGTGCATGCAGTGTGTAGTGGATAGGGCACAGGCTGCGTGCCATGTTGAGTTTGTCCTATAGAACTGCATCAGAATACTCTGCCTGCAATGACAGTGCTGGGTGCTTCTGGATGCATGACCCTAGAGGTTGGCCCAGTCTGTGCTGCAGCCCTCAAGGGCCTACACTTGGTACTTAAATACCATTTACTAGGGACTTATAGTGGCAGCTAAAGGTGTTGCCAGTTTTGCCAATACCTTGGTAATATTTTAGGTAAAGAACACCGGAACTGGGGACCTTGTCAGAAACTAGGCAAAAAGTGTGGGGGTACTGCAACCAGGTGCCAGTATCCCACACTTGGTGGCAGCACGAACGTTGGGTGAACTTTCCTTTTTCAAGGTTTCTGGATGATGCTATTATTCTAAGGCCTGACATTTCCTCCTAAGGGTCTTTCTAAATTGCACTCCTCTCAGGAGAGTCGTCTACCATAATTTCCCCCTTCTCCTGAAGAAGATAAATTGTTGAGTTTATTGGATGTTAAGTAAGCTGTATCTGTTTATTTGGACAAATCCAGTACTTTCAGGAAGATGGGCTCTTTCTCTGTTGCTACCTTTGGACTTTCTGGACAGGGTAAATAATCTCTAAAGGAACGTTGAGCCAGATGTTAACAGAGACAATCAAGTTGGCTCCTTTAATTCATGGAGAAACAATACTTGAAAATGTCAAAGATCGATCCACTCATTTTATAGCAGCTTCTTGGGCAGAGGCTCATGTAGTTTCATTGGATGAAATTGGTCATGTCAGGACCTAGGGCGGGGTTCAGATTACACTATTATTATACAATATATTTTTCAGAATGTACATGAAGTACAAAAGAACTTTGTGAGTCTTACAGTATTCTACTGTGTGATTGTCATTGAATAACAACTAAATACATTGGATGTTGTATAATATTGCTTTTATGCTGTGTTTTTATGTTGTCTTAAAGACCTATCTTTTCTATCATTAAGTAATGACAGAGATGAGGATGTAGATGTTATGGTCTGATTACTCATAGCCTAACTCACTTTTGTCCCAGTTATTAAGAACTGGCCCATCGTCCCTGGTCAAGGCCTTTGTCAGACCTCTGGAATATTACACATAATACTTTGAGAACCTAACCAATTTGTATTACCCAGATGAGGGTGGTTGGATTTATGTTTATCATTTCCTGTTTTGTTTCATGTCCTGTAAATGGTTACATTTCTCATCAATGATTGGCAGGAGGTTGTGATGCACGAAGACTAATAAAGATGACTAGTAAGTAATTGAGCCATTAGGCAGCAATAAGGTCGGACCTTAATAGAGATGTGTGGGACTGAGTCTGCATGTGCTAATTACTTTTCATACTTTACCTACCCTATTTAATCCACCCATTTGATATCCATGCAAATCGGAGGATTTTGTTTCTAAACATTTATGGAATTGCATGCCCTCTATCGTTTTGGTCCCGTCCCTCTTAGAGTGTATGTAGAGCATTTCAATATTGCCTAGATAAGGAAATTTAAAATGAGGCAGTCCAAACGCTTATTTCTTTTAAATGATTGCTTCACTGGTGCGAGGTTCCTGATAACCAAATAATCTATAGGTTGATTGAATGTATGATAGTGGTAGGTAGTTTAACATCGTTGCGGGGAAATATGTCTATTTTGTTAGAGAAAAGACATCTACCACAAATCCTTTTTATAAATGTCTGAATAACTAGGTTTTATAATAGCTGTTGGAGATCATTCCATATCTTTGCAAGACTTGTCTGCTAGGATGTATTCTATAAAATGGAATGCCAAAGGGCCCAATCTCCACTGACAGCTTGGTTAGCTATCATTTGTACTTTACATGTTTTACTTTCATCTCGTAGATTTCTTTCCCACCTTTTACTTTGTGTAATGAGGTTACTATTCTCTTATATTTATAAATATCAATGAAGTTCCCACGACGCAGGAGCAAATCTTAGTTCTGCATTTTGGGATCTTTCATTATATTAAAAAACAAACTGCCTCCCTGGAAACACTTGAGGATGAAAAGTTTTCACATCTTAATGAAAACTGTATACTTTAAAACAAACTGAATTTCAGCTGCCACTGCACTCAAACGTTTTTGGCTTAGAGTAACAGTAAGGATCGTACTCTGGGAGAGTAATTCGTTATTTTGTTTGCTTTCTTTTACGAAAGGGATTTGAAAAAGCTTTTAATACTCTAGTTTTTGTATAATGCCACCCTAACTTTGGGTGCCAGAATGCTTTATGTGTACCGTCAAAACACCTAGTATTTATAACGACGAAACATACATGCAAAAGTGCAAAGAACATTAGACATACAGGGAGTGCAGAATTATTAGGCAAGTTGTATTTTTGAGGATTAATTTTATTATTGAACAACAACCATGTTCTCAATGAACCCAAAAAACTCATTAATATCAAAGCTGAATATTTTTGGAAGTAGTTTTTAGTTTGTTTTTAGTTTTAGCTATGTTAGGGGGATATCTGTGTGTGCAGGTGACTATTACTGTGCATAATTATTAGGCAACTTAACAAAAAAAATATATATACCCATTTCAATTATTTATTATTACCAGTGAAACCAATATAACATCTCAACATTCACAAATATACATTTCTGACATTCAAAAACAAAACAAAAACAAATCAGTGACCAATATAGCCACCTTTCTTTGCAAGGACACTCAAAAGCCTGCCATCCATGAATTCTGTCAGTGTTTTGATCTGTTCACCATCAACATTGCGTGCAGCAGCAACCACAGCCTCCCAGACACTGTTCAGAGAGGTGTACTGTTTTCCCTCCTTGTAAATCTCACATTTGATGATGGACCACAGGTTCTCAATGGGGTTCAGATCAGGTGAACAAGGAGGCCATGTCATTAGATTTCCTTCTTTTATACCCTTTCTTGCCAGCCACGCTGTGGAGTACTTGGACGCGTGTGATGGAGCATTGTCCTGCATGAAAATCATGTTTTTCTTGAAGGATGCAGACTTCTTCCTGTACCACTGCTTGAAGAAGGTGTCTTCCAGGAACTGGCAGTAGGACTGGGAGTTGAGCTTGACTCCATCCTCAACCCGAAAAGGCCCCACAAGCTCATCTTTGATGATACCAGCCCAAACCAGTACTCCACCTCCACCTTGCTGGCGTCTGAGTCGGACTGGAGCTCTCTGCCCTTTACCAATCCAGCCACGGGCCCATCCATCTGGCCCATCAAGACTCACTCATTTCATCAGTCCATAAAACCTTAGAAAAATCAGTCTTGAGATATTTCTTGGCCCAGTCTTGACGTTTCAGCTTGTGTGTCTTGTTCAGTGGTGGTCGTCTTTCAGCCTTTCTTACCTTGGCCATGTCTCTGAGTATTGCACACCTTGTGCTTTTGGGCACTCCAGTGATGTTGCAGCTCTGAAATATGGCCAAACTGGTGGCAAGTGGCATCGTGGCAGCTGCACGCTTGACTTTTCTCAGTTCATGGGCAGTTATTTTGCGCCTTGGTTTTTCCACACGCTTCTTGCGACCCTGTTGACTATTTTGAATGAAACGCTTGATTGTTCGATGATCACGCTTCAGAAGCTTTGCAATTTTAAGAGTGCTGCATCCCTCTGCAAGATATCTCACTATTTTTGACTTTTCTGAGCCTGTCAAGTCCTTCTTTTGACCCATTTTGCCAAAGGAAAGGAAGTTGCCTAATAATTATGCACACCTGATATAGGGTGTTGGTCATTAGACCACACCCCTTCTCATTACAGAGATGCACATCACCTAATATGCTTAATTGGTAGTAGGCTTTCGAGCCTATACAGCTTGGAGTAAGACAACATGCATAAAGAGGATGATGTGGTCAAAATACTCATTTGCCTAATAATTCTGCACTCCCTGTAGACCTGAGTGTAAGGAGCACCGATCCGACCATTAACCAGCAGCAAATGAGTGTGTACGGAGGTGGCTGTGGGGTCTTTGATGGGAGGGCGTTCTAGAAGTTAAGCGTATTCCTAGAGAAAGTTTATTTGATTATATGGCTTTTTTTTTTTTTTTTAATTAGAGGAGGTAGAAGAAAGCTTTCTCTGAAGTCTGTACCTCATTCTGCTAATGATTGTTCACAGGTAATCTGGGGTGTTCATATGTAGTACCTCGTAGGTGTTACAAGTCTTGTACGTGCTGTCAGATCAAGAGGAAACCGTTAGTGATGCCAATAGTCAAGTGATGTTATTGAAATTTGTTATTCATGAGATGAGTCCAGTGACGAAACATAGTACTGATTTTAATGATTCATTTTGTGAGGCTTATGAACACGGTATTGCAGTATTTAAATATGCATATGACCATGGCTTGATCTAAGCTTTTCAGGGCACTTTTGCAAAAAATGTTATATTTTCCGAATAACTCTGAGGTGCTGGTTGGCTCCTTTGGCAACATCTGGACTCGGTATTCATCTGGCTATTTTTTTTTAGAGACCGTTGTCTTCACAATATTGCCCTGGTGCAAGACTCGACCTAGAAATCTCAGCAGTGCTCCCACGTGTGCTGGGTCACACCTTGCAGCTCCGTGCGGTCTTTGTTATGCCCTGCTAGTGATGGAGTGGAGCCATATACAAGCACTGTGCTGACATTACTTCTTTCTTGGACCTGTAGGATGCCTATTTTCTTTTACCTGCCCTGCAGTCCTCAGACGTTACCTGCAGTTCAAATCCACAGTTGGTATCCATGACCTCAACAACTTCAGCCCGTTCACTTTCCTTTTAAGGGAACGTGTTGGAAACCGGTTTAGCTTTACAACTGTCACTCCATGGGTAGGCAAATAACCACCTCTGTGCTTTCCAATCTGGATTCAGATATGGGTGTAGTACAGAAATGGCCCTTCTGCACACTGTGGATGAATCTTTCCTTCCTTGACTCTGATATATCCATGCATCTAGACCTCTCATCTGCTATGAAACAGTCCGCAACCACGGTCAGATTAACATCTTGAAGGAATGCATGGACAATAATAGTGTAATTCTAAAATTATGTTTTATATTTGTATCACTGAACGCAAATAGTTAAATAAAACAGGGCGCCCTCTAGCAAAACTCACCTAAACTAAGGGGTTTTAGAGGGTTTGACCCTTCCCCAAGCTATTTTAAGCCCTATCTCAAACCAGGGAGATTGTGAACACCTCTGTAATTCTTGATCATCAATATGCAGATGATGCCCACATCGGTTTGAAGATTTCTGCCCCTAACTTATGATAAATACTTCTGACTGCAGATTTCTCACTTTAGAATAATCCCTGAATGCCAGACTGGATTGGAAACGTGTTTTTAGCAGTGCTTCCATGTTCCACAAAGAGGCGCCTAGTGGCTCCGTACTGCCTGAGAAGGGACACAGCGGAGTTGCATATAAGCACCACCACTGCTTACTGATGTTGGTTCCTTCCTTTCAATCTGAAGCTCTGTCTTTCAACAGGGATCTGAAGCTACACTCACCACTCCAAAATGCATCAGTTTTTCCGATAACTCCTAAAACTAATTCCAGTGTTTTAGAGAGTAAGGCCTCCTTCTAAACCTGGAGGTTTCAAATCATGTTAAGACTGCAGGAAACAAACGTTTTTAATGAACCCACACAAGGTGTCTCTGATATCTGGACTTTGGTGACAACTCAGACTTGTGTGATAAATGTGCCCTCATGCACCCGAAAGTGATCCGGGACCAGGAGACAGAATTGTATGTCGCTGAACACAAGAAAAAGCTGCTGCCGCTCCCAAAAAACTGTCACCTTCGTGCTAAAAAAAAAAACATAAAGCTACAAAACAGTCAAAAGAAGGGGAACTGCATCATGCACTGACAGGAGTAAATATGAAACAATGAGACGAGGAAAGGGTAGAGGGTATGGAGGAGAGCATTTGGACAAAGCAGTTAACTGAAATTATACAACAGTAAGGCAGTACATCATGAAGGAGTTATGCCGTATGAGCCCACGGGTAATCATTGAAGGGCAAAAAGAGTATTCCAACAATCGGTCCGTCTCTTCATGTTCTGCAACATGATCATTTGTTAAATAGTCTTTCAGTGGTTGCCAAATGTCTTTAGGTCTGGAGTTAGGTGGTTGCAAAGCGGCATAGTTTGAAAGTGGTATCGCAATATGTCAATTCTTTCAGCCAAGCTGATACCAAAGGGGGGTTGGCAGTGCCCCAGTGTAACAAGATTTGCTTTCTGGCTAGAAGCAGTGCAATAGCAGTGTAGCATCGTAGACTTTGAGGCAATGGTTTAACATATAGGGCCATCAGGGGGTCTGGGGTAAGTGGCTGGTCCAGCATAAGAGACATTGTGGCATAGAGTTCTTCCCAGTAGGAGCAATTGCTGCACAAGTCCAAGAGAAAAGGAAGGAATCTGCCTATTCCACCTGGCATTTAGGGCACCAATGGGGCATAGTGGGGTTGAATTTAGCTAAGGCTTTAGGGGTCGTACATGCCTGGTGAGGTACTTGAAGTGTAGCAGTTTATAGCAGTGGTTGCCCAAAATAAGCTTGGTTTGTGTATAGCTATAATACCAGGTCTTATCGGGGATGGAGATTTACTCCAGTTGATTTGCAGGCCAGAGAATACACTGAAACACAGCACCTCGCGAATGAGAGGGGCAAGGTTAATGACTGGGGCATGCACAAATAACACAATGTCATCATCATACAGGGATGCCAATAATGTTCCATGGGGAAAGCGGAGACCCAGGTGAAGGTGCTGCTCCTATAGGTGTTGGACTAGGAGGTCCATAGCAGTGATGAATAGGAGGGGGGAGAATGGGCAACTCTGTTGAGTGCCTCAAGTTAAATAAAACTGTTCAGAGAGGGCATTATTTAATCGCAGACAAACTGAGTTTTTTTTGTATAATTGCATGATGAAGTGGCGAAAGCCATTGGGGATACCTAACTTCAACAGTATTGCATGGCGGAAGGACCATTCGAGTGATCTGTATGCTTTTTCTGCATCCAATAGGGCCACCGCTACTGGAGTGATGGGTGAAATTTGGTTAAGGACTGTGAAGATTGTTCTGAGGTTAATAGATTTGAGAGCGGTGGAGGATAAAACCAGAGTGCATGGGAGAGACTATTCGATCCATTAATAAAGAAAGGCCATTAATAAAGAAATACTTCAGGTAAAAATTAATTTTTTTGTTGTTGTTTTAAAAATGATAGAGCCCTGTAGGAGCTGCACAAATGGGGGAGTGGGGGTTGTAAGGCTTGAGCAGTAGAGTAATCATTGCCTCACGTAACGTGGGAGGGTGTGTCCCACGTTTAGGAGACTCAGCGTAGACTTCCAGTAAATGAGAAAACAAAATCGTTTTAAATGCTTTATAAAAGTCTCCTGTAAACCCAACCAGCCTGGGAGCCTTAAAGCCACTCAGTGCATCAGTTGCCTGTAATACTTCTTCACAAGTAATAGGTGTGGCAAGAAAGTGCTATTGCCCAGGTTCAAGCCATACCATATCTATCTCTGACAGATAGTCAGCTTGTACAGCCCAGCTGGCACCCTAGATATGAAGTGTAAAGTGACTGGTAGTGTGTTGTAAGTTCTGCTAGGATAGTGGCCCCTTCCGTAGTGACCGTGCCATCTGAGTGCTGTAAACTGGTCAGCTAGCGTGGTAGGGAGGCCAGAGAAGGTGGGCCAAAGTGCGGCCTGGTCTCTCGCCCTCGCCATATTTGCTTCCTCTGGCGTATTTCCCCAGCTAAGAGACTTCCCGAACAGCCAAGTCCTGAAACTCCTGTAAGAGTGTTGACCTAACACTGAAGGGATAAGGGTCCAAAGCAGATGTACTGGCCCGATCTACCTTGCAGAGCCCCTCTTCAACCTTGACAAGATCCTTTTAAATTCTCTGGAGGACCCTGGCATGTTTAATCAATCCGGAATTTGTAAAGCACACTACTCACCTGTGAGGGTCTCAAGGAACTGTTTAGCGATAGATACACCACGAATGTGAGCCTTATATGCTTCCCATAAAGTTGAGTGCCTCTGTACAGTCCCTTCATTTATGGCAAAATATTCTTTAATGGCATCTTGGATTTCTGTCCTAAAAGCCATGTCATGGAGTGCATTCACTGGGAAATGCCAACGCCTTAGTAGGGGGTTGAGACTAGGTATGTGTAATGTTGCCAGAACAGGGGTGTGATTGGATAACGTGCGTGGTAGATGGGAAAAGTCTGTTAATCGTAGCAGCACGCTTTGAGATACCAGTGATCAATGTGGGTCCAGGTGTTGTGAGGCACTGAATAAAAGCTATAGTCCCTTCCATGTGGCTGTTTATATCACCAAGCATCAGTAAGGTGGAAAGTATCCAGGAGATGTAGAAGGGCTTGAAGGAAGCACAGCTTGGCAACTAAACGCAAACACGGACTCGACATCATATCCTATGCCGACGACACCCAGCTCATCTTATCCCTCACCAACAACCCCACATCAGCAAGGACCAGACTGCACGACGGCATGAAGGAAGTAGCGACCTGGATGACAGACAGCCGACTGAAACTGAACACAGATAAAACGGAGGTCCTCATCCTCGGCCCTACCCCCTCCGCATGGGACGACTCCTGGTGGCCCCCCGCCCTAGGCAGCACTCCCCAACCGACCAACCACGCACGCAACCTCGGCTTCATCCTGGACTCCTCCCTCTCGATGACCAGACAGGTCAACTCGGTGACCTCAGCGTGCTTCAACACCCTCCGCATGCTCCGCAAGATCTTCCGCTGGATCCCCATCGACACCAGGAAGACCGTCACCCACGCCCTCGTCACCAGCCGCCTGGACTACGGGAACACTCTGTACGCCGGCATCACCACCAAGCTGCAGAGGAAACTTCAACGGATCCAGAACGCCGCAGCACGACTCATCCTGGACATACCTCGCCACCACCACATCTCCGGACACCTGAGAAAACTCCATTGGCTCCCGGTCAACAAGAGGATCACCTTCAGACTCCTCACCCACGCACACAAAGCCCTCTACAACCTCGGACCCAAACTCATCAACTCCCGCGTCTCCTTCTACACTCCTCCGCGCACTTTGCGCTCCACCGGTCAGGCCTTGGCAGCTGTTCCCCGCATCCGCAAAACCACCGCCGGAGGAAAATCCTTCTCTTTTCTGGCAGCGAAGACCTGGAACTCCCTGCCCAGTCACCTTCGCGCCATACCCGAACACCTCCCCATCAGAAGGCAGCTCAAGACCTGGCTCTTCGAGCACTGACCCCCTCCCCCCCAGCGCCTTGAGACCCTTATGGGTGAGTAGCGCGCTTTATAAATGTGATTGATTGATTGATTGATTGATTGATAGTTGAGTCTGTTGAATCGAGAGTGAGCTGACGTGATGTTAAGATCGCCACCCATTGAAATGCAGTTTGCTTGGTGTCAGTTAGTCTGTCCTAAAAGGTCAGTATACAACTTGGGCGACTCTGTGTTTGGCGCATAGACATTAACGAGCAATATAATCTGGCCTGCTAGATTTGCTGAACACCAGCAAGTATTTCCCTTCTGGATCTGTGACACACTCAATGGGTGTGAAGGGGCACTGCTATGTATTAAGATACAAACTCCTCCAGAATAAGAGCTGTAGTATGGAAAAATAGCACTGGGAGCACAATGTGGCTAAATACCTACATTCGGTGCATGGAGACAGATAGGTCTGTTAAAGTAATGCCACCTCGACCCCATGGCGATTAAGATCTGTAAGGACCTGCTTTCCTTTCCTCTGGTTTTTGTAGCATCTGATGCTGTGGAGTTTCAGTGCGGAGTCTCTATTCAAATCAATAATCATAATGGTAAGGGAGAAAAAAAAATGGATTGTGTGCAGAGGTGCCGGGCCCTGGCATACTATAGAGTGTAATGACTTTGTAGCTTCAAGTAACAAATCAATCCTAGAACAGAAAACCCACCCCCCTCCCACCGTGGCAATATCAAGGGCCAAAGAGATCCCAAACAATAAAAAATAACGAACGCCGTAACTATATTGGTGTACAACTTCAGGGGGGTGACAACACTCAGGGGAGCACACTCCTTATGAGCAAGAAAGAGTAAGTACAATATAAGGCCATTGGGCTAAGATTTCACCTAGTGGGAGAGCTCGTATATATTTGGGCCGCCAGTGTCCTTGATGAGCTGTGTGTGCCACAGTACTATAGGATTCCAGAGGCTGACAGTAGGTGTCGTATCTGGAGGTCTTAGGATGATCGTAGTGTACAAGAAAGCTGGGAGACGGGTATGGTGGCATCTGGGAGCAGGGTAATACAGAGCCCGAGGGGAGTTTCCACCTATTTTGTGCTCTTTGCAGAATTGCACAGAATCCGCAGGAGTATTGAATACATAGGTTTGGTCATCCATTGCCAATCACATTCATGCTGCGTAGAGAATCCCATATTTGAGGCCTTGTTTCTTGTAGAGTGCATTTGACTTATGTGACTCTGCGCTGGGCCTCTTGGGCTAGCAGGGGGAAGTCTGGGGAAAAAGGACACAGCATTGTCTTGATATTGTAAGGAACCCTTTTCTCAGGCAAGACGCAAGACTGTGTCCTGGTCTCGAAAATTTAATAGCCTAGCGGTGATCATGCGTGGCAGTGCTCCTGGAGCGGTTTGTGGGCCAAGTGTCCTGTGCGCCCTCTCAGCCACAAAGGAGGTTCTGCCAAGGAGTTCAGTTAGTAGATTCACTACAGACATAACCATGCGTCCAGTGGCTGTGCTTTCCGCTATACCGGCTATGCAGATATTGTTGCGGCGATACCGCACTTCCAAATTATTTTTCTTGGCTGTGGTCTTCAGAATGCGATTAGCACATTTAAGGTGCTTCAGAATGTCTGTGGTGTCATCCATCGGATATCTTACATTCAGCGCCGTTGCCCTTGACTGCATGTCTGTCAAGTCGCTCAGACATACCGTCCATGTGCACGGACAGGGCATCATATCTGGAGTCGATGGCCTTAAAGCCGGCACGGTGCTCAATTATAATGGCATCAGTACCATCGGGTGGGGGGGGGGAGGGTCAGCGGTGCCATTTCCTGCAGGTGTCTCAGGCCCAGGAGATAGGAGTTGGCGACGTGGGATTTTCAAGGGCTCGAAGGTAAGTTGTTTTTGCTTGTGATCATTACTGCCCATTCTGGCAGCGTGACTAGTATCACCGGATTAATAGTTGCAGTGATCCTACGTCTATGGGATTAATACAACGTGACCAGATCTCAAAGGAGTCCTGTTTAATAGGATGGGCAGAGCTTTAGGATGCAGGTAAGTAATGTTCAAGCATGGGTGTGTCAGTGTGTCCTAAGTCGCAACAAGTTGTGTTTGTGTTGTCGTCTCGACAGGCTAGGTGTCGGGGGGAGGGGTGGGCATGGTGTTGCCTTTGTGCTTTTGTAGGATGGTAGCTCTCGCTGCCTAAAAGATATCAGGGATCTATGTAGTGTAGGCGCGTAGTGTGCGTGTGACCCCTAGGTTGCTTCAGTAACCTGCACAGCATCAGCTCAAGCTGTTGCAGAACTTGTTTCTTCTGTGTCTAAAAGCGGTTTCCAGTACTGGCAGCCCAGTATGTAATCTAGAGTCGCAGGGATCCATTCAGCAAAGGAATGCAGTGTACATCCACCCTCGCGGGCACCTTAGCAGCACGCTGCAGTGCCGGGGATAAGTGTAGACCCCTCTCCCCTGTGCTCATATGTGTGGCCCCCAACACCCTGTGTTCATATGTGTGGCCCCCAACACCAGCAGTGTCAGTCTTTAACAGGTGGTGTCATCAGCAACTCGCCCTTGTTAACGCGTCCCTTTATGATCATTTAGTACACATCAGGACTCGTTTTTAAGCCAATGAATCTTTTGACCCAGTTGAGAGACACCTTAGGACGAGATAGCTAATCAATATGTCAATCAATACATCAATGTCATCAATATTTATTACAACAATGCATTTCACTTTAGTCAAAGAAACCAAATCAATTCAAGACACCACCATGACCTGGCAGTCACGAATAACCACACCTGTTTAGTAGAATTTTATGAATTTTATTCCCTATTAATTACAATTAGAGCAAATGTGTTAATCTCAAAACCAAGAAACAAAACAGCATAGTCACAATATGGCAACTCTGATAAGATTTCATTAAGGCAAGAATCATAAACATCAAAACATAACACAGCTTGAACATAGATCAACTTTAGCAGTGTGTCATTAACGCGTCGGTTCAACAAAGCATAGATTCAGTTGTTTTGTCCATTTGCGTCAGTTTAGTGAACACCTGTCCTACCCACTGATTAGCATTGGCATGTTGGGCTTCATGCAAAAAAATTTAGAACACCAATTTGGAAAACCTCTAGCTATGGTCTCTGTCAAAAGTAAGCAGTTGGTACCTAGAAAGGAAAAGCAAACAGACAAATCACAATTTCATTGTCCTAGTTACCTTCCAAGGTTTGGGTCAGCACTCAGGTTCAGTCTTTGTCTTCAGGACATCAGTTGATTCGCCGTCAGTCAAAATTCAGCTCTGGGCAAAAAGGGCCACTTCCCTCATAAGGAGGCAAAGTGTAAAAATGGGCAATCTAAGAAAGGATGGTTTTAATTAAAACCATATAGGTCACCAAACAGAGTGACAGAGTTTCTGGATAAAATCAATAGCATTCCCTAATACCTCTAGGGCTCCCCGTGTCATGGGTTTTTATCCCTTTTTCATTGTACATTCCCCTAAAATCTAATTGGCTAAGGGGTTGCACCCCATTATCTCTACCCAATTAACTTTGAATTAGCTCATCAAATTTGTCAACCCACAACAGTTCACAAGCATTTTATTGGTCCATATGATTGACGTCTTCAGAGGTAGCACGTCCGGTATGATTTCATCCTTCTGTAATTCTTTGCACATCTTTTGGCCAGTAGCTCCATTGTCTTCATCGGTTTAAACGATCTTGTACAATATATTAATCTACACTGTTGCATTTTGGCTAAATCATTTCTACAAGCAATATAAATTTCATGAGAACGGATCCACTAAAGTTACATTCAGCTTTTAGTTTGAAGAAAACAATAGGTTATGTCGTTTTGCGAGTCAGCACACTGTACGTTTAGAGAAACACATTTAATATGAGAGCCAGGCAGCTAGGCCTCGACTCATGCTAACCAAGGCCTATAAGATTTATTTTAGCAAAACTTTAATAACATAATCATTAATAATTAGTACAAAACTATTTAACTGCAATATTTCATAAACATTAGTCATTTTCTTTTGTCCCCGTATACATTAGCGGCCACTCCCCGTGGTCACATTTCAAGTGCACGTTTTAGCAAAATAGGTTAATACACTTTCTATGCAGCATTATCATGCATTAGTTCATAAACATTTCATGTAAATATAGATTTTATAAGCTACGCTCTCTCACCCTCAATGGCAGCAGATGTAGGGAGCAGTCTGCTCAGCACTTTGACTCGGGAGCCTAACTCTGCCATCACAGCAGTTGGTTTATTAGCAGATGGCAGGGTCTGAGTCACTTCTGACTGTTTTGGGTGTCTGCAAGGGGCAAACGCACAAATCAGTGCTGGAGTAGGGGAGGTAAACAAGCATGCCGAGTACGCTTGCCTGAGGTCCATGCCGCAGTTCAGGCTCAACCATGGTCCCTATGCCTGTGGGGCCTCCAAGGGCCGCGTCAGGTCTCTGTTCTCAATCCATATCGTGCATGGTGGTGTTTGCGCTTCCCTCGTTGAGTCGGTATATAGTGACGCTTTCAGTTCATCTGCAGCATTCAGACTTGTATGCGGATGGTTTGTTTGGGCTGAAGAATGCCATATGGTGCTGGTATGTGGGGTAGAGCTTGGTGGAGCTTCAAAGCCTCGCGGCCATCTTGTTTTTATGCGGTTTGGAAAAGGATCAATATACATGTGGTCTTCAAAGGCCTCTTTATTGCGCTTATGTTTTTCTTTTTAACACATCTTGGGTACGTGCTCATCCCTTCATCATAAAGCCCCTGGGAGCAAAGCAGGTGAAAGTTGTCCATCAAGCTTGATTTCCATGCAGGGCTTTGGAACTGATACTAAAGGGACTGTGCTGGGAAACAGAGTGGGACCTATACTACATGGCTGAAATAAGCTCCCAGCTCGGGGTGCCACTCTACGCAGTACTTGATGTCCAAATCTATTTCCTAGGTCTTCCAGGCTATTCTAACTGCTATGGGAAAAGCATCAAAACCTCCATTTGTGTGGATGTAACAAAAAATCTGAAATCTCATCTGTTAAAAGAACTCTAGAGATTGACCTGAAAAGTGCAAAGAGAAAAAGGGTTGACCAAGATCTATGCAATGAGCAAACGTGTGAGTGCAGCTACAACATCACATGGTTTTAATTTATCATCTCTACATAGACTATCTTTTCTCACTCTTGCAAAATTGCTTAAGGTTCTGCAGATTGGTACATCTCGGGGATGCTTCCAAACATTATTTGGCTGCTAAATGTGGTTGCTTCAATAGTTGTGAGGTATTAATGGGGCCCATCATTTATCATTGTGCCCCACGTATCTGCTTAA
Source organism: Pleurodeles waltl (assembly GCF_031143425.1). NCBI lineage: Eukaryota > Metazoa > Chordata > Amphibia > Caudata > Salamandridae > Pleurodeles > Pleurodeles waltl. Next base: position 1,168,842,713 of record NC_090437.1, read on the forward strand.
CATAATAGTCTACTAGTAAGGTAATTTGGAGTCCTCTCCCAGCGAGTTCTCTTCCTTAGGAAAGAGTGCAAACCTTTCTTCAGACCACATTTGCTTCTCTAACTTTCTTCCTCCACCCAGGAAGTTCCAGAGATCACTAGTAACTATAAATCTACAGTTGAATAGCAAATTATGCATGCACCTTGCTTTATCTCGCTTGACTTTTTGGAGATCCAAAAGCACAAATTGCACATCAGCTGTACCAAATGATGTACGCCTGTTAAAACATAACTGTAGGAAGCTGGCTCTGTATATACTGTATCAAAATGATATATAGTGTGCACAGAGTCTAGGTGTTCCCCAGAGGCCTGAGAGGCACAAATAAATAAAACTAATAATGTTCTATTTGTGGTAGTGTGGTCGAGCAGTTAGGCTTAATAGAGGGTAGTGTTAAGCATTTGTTGTACACAGAAGCAATAGAAGAAAACACACACACTCAATGACTTAACTCCAGACCAATAGGATTTTATATAGAAAAATATATTTTTGTTACTATATTACTAGAACTACAAGATTCAGTTCAGAAGTAAATACTGTTGCAGGTATGTACTTAATGTAGACATCAATGTAACTTTGTTTCACTTTTTCTATGTAAACCGTTTTTAAAGAAACAGAATAACTATTTTAAAAGTAGACACTGTGCATTTTCTGAATAGTTCCTGGCGGGAAGAAAATAAAGTGCAGTTTTAGAGGTAAGTACACGACTTACAGTTCCAGTCTCCGGGGTATAGGTAGTCCACCGTTGGGGGTTCAAGTCAACGCCAAACACCCACCACCAGCAACACTGGGCCGGCTAGATGCAGAGGTCAAAGTAGAGCAATTTTAACGCCTGCTCCTATGGAGACGGGGGGGTACTCGGAATCAGGTCTACCAGCAGGTAAGTACCTGTGGCTCAGCGGGCAGACCAGGGGGGATTAGAAGAGCACTGGAGGGGCCACAAGTAGGCACCAAACACACACACTCCGCATTCAGGGGCGGCCGGGTGCAGGGTGCAAACAGGACATTCGGCTTCTAATGCTGGTCTATGAGGGGACCCCAGGCGTCACTTACAGGCTGCAGGCGAAGTCCAGGGGTGTGTCTGGGGCACACCACTGGTCGGACAGGGAAGAGGGCTGCCTGTTGATCGTTGCTGCACCGGGTGTTGGTTCTCCAAGGGGGGGGGGAGATTGGAGGGGCGGCTGCGGGTGCAGTGGATCCTTTGGTGTCTGATATCTTTGTCCAGAGCTTTCTCGGTCAGGGGAGGTCCTCACGATTCCCTCTGCAGGTGTTGTCGTGTAGGGGTCAACCCAGGGTGAGCTCTTGCTCGGAATCACCTGGGGACCCTCTCTGGCTGGGTGGACCACCTGGACACGGGCCGTGGGCATCGGGTGCAGAGTGATCAGACTTACGCTTCTGGAGTGAGGTGGGAGCCCTTTAGAAGAGGTTTCTTCTTTTCTTCTTTGGATAGAGCCGCTGTCCCAGGAGTTCTTGATCCTCTGTGATGCAGGCAGTCCTCTGGAGGTTTTTCAGAGGTTGCTGGACCTGCAGGATGCGTCGCTTTTCTTCTGCAGGTTCTTTGAAGCAGGAGACAGGCCAGTAGGGCTGAGGCCAAGTCAGTTGTTGTCTCCTTTCCTTCTCTGCTGGTGTTATGGCTAAGCAGTCCTCCTTGTGAGGTCATCAGGAATCTGGTGAGTTGGGTTCAGGGAGGCCCTTAAATCCTAGATTTAGGGGCATGTTAGGGATCAGAGGGCAGTAGCCAATGGCTACTGTCCCTGAAGATGGCTACATCCTCCTTGTGCCCACTCCCTTGGAGGAGGGGGGCGGGGGGGGGAGTCACATTCATATCCCTATTAGTCCCTGTCCTCCAAAACAAGATGGAGGATTCTGCAGGGAGGTGGTAACCTACGCTCTAGACACCTTAGGGGTGGTCCTAGCTGGGGTGGTCACTCCTCCCTGTTTTCCCTTATTTTTCTGCCAGACTTGCCGCCAAAAGTGGGGCTTTGTCCGGAGGCGGGCATCTGCACTAGCTGGAGTGCCCTAGGGCACTGTAATCCGAGGCTTGAGCCTTTAAGGCTCACACCAGGTGTAACAGTTCGTGCAGGGGGAGGTGTGAAGCACCTCCACCCAGGACCAGTTTTGTTTCTGAACAGAGTGCACAAAGGCACTCACCCCATGTAGTCAGAAACTCATCTGAAAGTGGTAGGCTGGCACAGACTGATCAGTCTTAGACTAGCAGTTGGGCTAACATACAGTGGGCATCTCTAAGATGCCCTCGGTGTGCATTTTTCAATCAATCCCACACTGGCATCAGCTTGGGTTTATTGTGCTGGGAAGTTTGATACCAAACTTTCCAGTATTCAGTGAAGCCATTATGGTGCTGTGGAGTTCGTAATGACAAACTCTCAGACATGTACTCAATATGGCTATACTGCATTTACAATGTCTAAGAATGGACTTAAACACTGTAGGGGCATATTGCTCATGCAGCTATGCCCTTACCTGTGGTATAGTGCAACCTGCCTTAGAGCTTTAAGGCCTGCTAGAGGGGTGACTTACCTATGCCACAGGCAGTGGTTTGTGGGTATGGAACCCTGAGAGGGTTGTCATGTCGACTTTGCCTTTTTCTCCCCACCAGCACCCACAAGCTGCAAGGCAGAGTGAGGGGTAACCCAGGGTGGCATAATACATGCCTTCCTTGGCCCCAGGACCCTTGGTACCATGGGTACCTTTTACACAGGACTTAACTGTGTGCCAGGGCTGTGCCAATTATGGAAACAAAAATGCAGTTTTAGGGAAAGAACACTGGTGCTGGGGTCTGGTTAGCAGGGTCCCAGCACACTTTAAATCAAAGTTGGCATTAACACTAGGCAAAAAAGTGTGGGGGTAGGTAACCATGCCAACAGTGGCACTTTCCTACAATTACTAATTTATAGATTAACAGTTACCAAAATATACTGATTGTTACAGTTTGTGACAAAGATAGGTGCCCACTACATGGTACATTTTACTGGTAAAGAGTGAGCTATATACAAGCTTTGTGAATTCCTGAAAATCTTAACTGAAAATGTTGGCTTAAGCATTCGTGAGCAAAATGTACCTCTTCAAGATTGTTTTTTTTTTTTTTTTTTTTTTTTTTTTTTTAAAGATTCTCGTCTGAAATGGTTGCTGTTTTTCAGAGTTTTATGGAAAGTCTGCAGATTTAGATTTCGAAAGGTCAGCTACAGCAAACATAAAACATTTTGTATTTATATCTGAAATTAATATCTCTGAGCGTAGTTAGAACCTTTCAAATAAACCTCACCTTGACCCAAGGGTAGGTCGCTCCCCCTGCCGCTGCAGCTCCTCCAAGTTCCCGAGTTCCTGTGTTCCTGAGACCCACCTAACTGTAAGTACCCCCCTCCTCCCAGCCCCTCGCCCTGCCCCGCGCCACTCACCTTCTCTCCTGCTCCTGCTTCTTTTCCTCCTCTCTGTCTCTTCCTCCTCGCTCCCCCTCTGCAATCTTCTTCTGTGTTCTTCTGTTCTTCTCTTCTGTTCTTCTGTTCTTCCCTTCTGTTCTTCTGTGTACTTCCGGTCTTCTGTGTTCTTCTTCTCTGTTCTTCTCGGTGCTTCTGTGTTCTTCTTCTCTGTTCTTCTCTGTTCTTCTCTGTTCTTCTCTGTTCTTCTGCTCTTCCGTTCTTCTGCTCTTCCGTTCTTCTGCTCTTCCGTTCTTCTGCTCTTCCGGTCTTCTGCTCTTCCGGTCTTCTGCTCTTCCGGTCTTCTGCTCTTCCGGTCTTCTGCTCTTCCGGTCTTCTGCTCTTCCGGTCTTCTGCTCTTCCGGTCTTCTGTTCTTCCGGTCTTCTGTTCTTCTGTCTTCTGTTCTCCTGTCTTCTGTTCTCCTGTCTTCGGCTCTTCTACCTCCTCCGTCTTCTTCCCCCGAGCCTGCCCTCCTGCTCCTTCCTCATCCCCCTCCCTCACTCGCCTCCCCCTCTCTCACCCCTAGCTAACCCGTTCGCTATCTACCTCCCTCACTCCTCCTATCTTCCTATCTCTCTAGCTCCCTATCTCACTATCTAACTCCCCCACTCTCCACCTCCTCCTACCTACCTATCTGTCTATCTATCTATTTCCCTATCTATCGACTTCTCTATCTATTTTCTCTATCTATTTCTCTATCTCTCCCCCCCCCTCCCGCCACCCCCTCTACTACCTATCTCCCTATCCTCTCACTCTACCTCTCTCCCTCACCCACCTCTACAACCCCCCCTCCCCTATCTTCACAACCCTACTCCTATCTCTCTCCCTAATCTCCAAACCTCCTAACACTCACCCTCCTCCACCCTAAACCCCCTCCCCCAGCTCCTCTCACTCTACCTGTCCCCCCCCCCCCTCGCGCTTTCCCGCCGCGACCTCCTGCACGCCCCCGCCCCCCAGCTCCCATTCGCCCCCAGCTGACCCCTCCCCCCCCCTCCTACCTTTTATGGCGGCCGCTGCGCGACAGTGGTAGCGACCCTTGACCCAAGGGTAGGTCGCTCCCCCTGCCGCTGCAGCTCCTCCAAGTTCCCGAGTTCCTGTGTTCCTGAGACCCACCTAACTGTAAGTACCCCCCTCCTCCCAGCCCCTCGCCCTGCCCCGCGCCACTCACCTTCTCTCCTGCTCCTGCTTCTTTTCCTCCTCTCTGTCTCTTCCTCCTCGCTCCCCCTCTGCAATCTTCTTCTGTGTTCTTCTGTTCTTCTCTTCTGTTCTTCTGTTCTTCCCTTCTGTTCTTCTGTGTTCTTCCGGTCTTCTGTGTTCTTCTTCTCTGTTCTTCTCGGTGCTTCTGTGTTCTTCTTCTCTGTTCTTCTCTGTTCTTCTCTGTTCTTCTGCTCTTCTGCTCTTCTGCTCTTCTGCTCTTCTGCTCTTCTGCTCTTCCGCTCTTCCGCTCTTCCGCTCTTCCGCTCTTCCGCTCTTCCGCTCTTCCGCTCTTCCGCTCTTCCGCTCTTCCGCTCTTCCGCTCTTCCGCTCTTCCGCTCTTCCGCTCTTCCGCTCTTCCGCTCTTCTGCTCTTCTGCTCTTCTGCTCTTCTGCTCTTCTGCTCTTCTGCTCTTCTGCTCTTCTGCTCTTCTGCTCTTCTGCTCTTCTGCTCTTCTGCTCTTCTGCTCTTCCGGTCTTCTGCTCTTCCGGTCTTCCGCTCTTCCGGTCTTCCGGTCTTCCGGTCTTCCGGTCTTCCGGTCTTCCGGTCTTCCGGTCTTCCGGTCTTCCGGTCTTCCGGTCTTCCGTTCTCCTGTCTTCGGCTCTTCTACCTCCTCCGTCTTCTTCCCCCGAGCCTGCCCTCCTGCTCCTTCCTCATCCCCCTCCCTCACTCGCCTCCCCCTCTCTCACCCCTAGCTAACCCGTTCGCTATCTACCTCCCTCACTCCTCCTATCTTCCTATCTCTCTAGCTCCCTATCTCACTATCTAACTCCCCCACTCTCCACCTCCTCCTACCTACCTATCTGTCTATCTATCTATTTCCCTATCTATCGACTTCTCTATCTATTTTCTCTATCTATTTTCTCTATCTATTTCTCTATCTCTCCCCCCCTCCCGCCACCCCCTCTACTACCTATCTCCCTATCCTCTCACTCTACCTCTCTCCCTCACCCACCTCTACAACCCCCCCTCCCCTATCTTCACAACCCTACTCCTATCTCTCTCCCTAATCTCCAAACCTCCTAACACTCACCCTCCTCCACCCTAAACCCCCTCCCCCAGCTCCTCTCACTCTACCTGTCCCCCCCCCCCTCGCGCTTTCCCGCCGCGACCTCCTGCACGCCCCCGCCCCCCAGCTCCCATTCGCCCCCAGCTGACCCCTCCCCCCCCCCCCTCCTACCTCTTATGGCGGCCGCTGCGCGACAGTGGTAGCGACCCTTGACCCAAGGGTAGGTCGCTCCCCCTGCCGCTGCAGCTCCTCCAAGTTCCCGAGTTCCTGTGTTCCTGAGACCCACATAACTGTAAGTACCCCCCTCCTCCCAGCCCCTCGCCCTGCCCCGCGCCACTCACCTTCTCTCCTGCTTCTTTTCCTCCTCTCTGTCTCTTCCTCCTCGCTCCCCCTCTGCAATCTTCTTCTGTGTTCTTCTGTTCTTCTCTTCTGTTCTTCTGTTCTTCCCTTCTGTTCTTCTGTGTTCTTCCGGTCTTCTGTGTTCTTCTTCTCTGTTCTTCTCGGTGCTTCTGTGTTCTTCTTCTCTGTTCTTCTCTGTTCTTCTCTGTTCTTCTGCTCTTCTGTTCTTCTGCTCTTCTGTTCTTCCGGTCTTCTGTTCTTCCGGTCTTCTGTTCTTCCGGTCTTCTGTTCTTCCGGTCTTCTGCTCTTCCGGTCTTCTGCTCTTCCGGTCTTCTGCTCTTCCGGTCTTCTGCTCTTCCGGTCTTCTGCTCTTCCGCTCTTCTGCTCTTCCGCTCTTCTGCTCTTCCGCTCTTCCGCTCTTCCGCTCTTCTGCTCTTCCGCTCTTCCGCTCTTCCGCTCTTCTGCTCTTCTGCTCTTCTGCTCTTCTGCTCTTCTGCTCTTCTGCTCTTCTGCTCTTCTGCTCTTCTGCTCTTCTGCTCTTCTGCTCTTCTGCTCTTCTGCTCTTCCGCTCTTCTGCTCTTCCGCTCTTCCGCTCTTCCGCTCTTCCGCTCTTCCGCTCTTCCGCTCTTCCGGTCTTCCGGTCTTCTGGTCTTCTGGTCTTCTGTTCTTCTGTTCTTCTGTTCTTCTGTTCTTCTGTTCTCCTGTCTTCGGCTCTTCTACCTCCTCCGTCTTCTTCCCCGAGCCTGCCCTCCTGCTCCTTCCTCATCCCCCTCCCTCACTCGCCTCCCCCTCTCTCACCCCTAGCTAACCCGTTCGCTATCTACCTCCCTCACTCCTCCTATCTTCCTATCTCTCTATCTCCCTATCTAACTCCCCCACTCTCCTCCTCCTCCTACCTACCTATCTGTCTATCTATCTATTTCCCTATCTATCGACTTCTCTATCTATTTTCTCTATCTATTTCTCTATCTCTCCCCCCCTCCCGCCACCCCCTCTACTACCTATCTCCCTATCCTCTCACTCTACCTCTCTCCCTCACCCACCTCTACAACCCCCCCTCCCCTATCTTCACAACCCTACTCCTATCTCTCTCCCTAATCTCCAAACCTCCTAACACTCACCCTCCTCCACCCTAAACCCCCTCCCCCAGCTCCTCTCACTCTACCTGTCCCCCCCTCGCGCTTTCCCGCCGCGACCTCCTGCACGCCCCCGCCCCCCAGCTCCCATTCGCCCCCAGCTGACCCCTCCCCCCCCTCCTACCTCTTATGGCGGCCGCTGCGCGACAGTGGTAGCGACCCTTGACCCAAGGGTAGGTCGCTCCCCCTGCCGCTGCAGCTCCTCCAAGTTCCCGAGTTCCTGTGTTCCTGAGACCCACCTAACTGTAAGTACCCCCCTCCTCCCAGCCCCTCGCCCTGCCCTGCGCCACTCACCTTCTCTCCTGCTCCTGCTTCTTTTCCTCCTCTCTGTCTCTTCCTCCTCGCTCCCCCTCTGCAATCTTCTTCTGTGTTCTTCTGTTCTTCTGTTCTTCCCTTCTGTTCTTCTGTGTTCTTCCGGTCTTCTGTGTTCTTCTTCTCTGTTCTTCTCGGTGCTTCTGTGTTCTTCTTCTCTGTTCTTCTGCTCTTCCAATCTTCTGTTCTTCTGCTCTTCCAATCTTCTGTTCTTCTGCTCTTCCAATCTTCTGTTCTTCTGCTCTTCCGGTCTTCTGCTCTTCCGGTCTTCTGCTCTTCCGGTCTTCTGCTCTTCCGGTCTTCTGCTCTTCCGGTCTTCTGCTCTTCCGGTCTTCTGCTCTTCCGGTCTTCTGCTCTTCCGGTCTTCTGCTCTTCCGGTCTTCTGCTCTTCCGGTCTTCTGCTCTTCCGGTCTTCTGCTCTTCCGGTCTTCTGCTCTTCCGGTCTTCTGCTCTTCTGTTCTTCTGTCTTCGGCTCTTCTACCTCCTCCGTCTTCTTCCCCCGAGCCTGCCCTCCTGCTCCTTCCTCATCCCCCTCCCTCACTCGCCTCCCCCTCTCTCACCCCTAGCTAACCCGTTCGCTATCTACCTCCCTCACTCTCCTATCTTCCTATCTCTCTAGCTCCCTATCTCACTATCTAACTCCCCCACTCTCCACCTCCTCCTACCTACCTATCTGTCTATCTATCTATTTCCCTATCTATCGACTTCTCTATCTATTTTCTCTATCTATTTCTCTATCTCTCCCCCCCCTCCCGCCACCCCCTCTACTACCTATCTCCCTATCCTCTCACTCTACCTCTCTCCCTCACCCACCTCTACAACCCCCCCTCCCCTATCTTCACAACCCTACTCCTATCTCTCTCCCTAATCTCCAAACCTCCTAACACTCACCCTCCTCCACCCTAAACCCCCTCCCCCAGCTCCTCTCACTCTACCTGTCCCCCCCCTCGCGCTTTCCCGCCGCGACCTCCTGCACGTCCCCGCCCCCCAGCTCCCATTCGCCCCCAGCTGACCCCTCCCCCCCCCTCCAACCTCTTATGGCGGCCGCTGCGCGACAGTGGTAGCGACCCTTGACCCAAGGGTAGGTCGCTCCCCCTGCCGCTGCAGCTCCTCCAAGTTCCCGTGTTCCTGAGACCCACCTAACTGTAAGTACCCCCCTCCTCCCAGCCCCTCGCCCTGCCCCGCGCCACTCACCTTCTCTCCTGCTCCTGCTTCTTTTCCTCCTCTCTGTCTCTTCCTCCTCGCTCCCCCTCTGCAATCTTCTTCTGTGTTCTTCTGTTCTTCTCTTCTGTTCTTCTGTTCTTCCCTTCTGTTCTTCTGTGTTCTTCCGGTCTTCTGTGTTCTTCTTCTCTGTTCTTCTCGGTGCTTCTGTGTTCTTCTTCTCTGTTCTTCTCTGTTCTTCTGCTCTTCTGCTCTTCTGCTCTTCTGCTCTTCTGCTCTTCTGCTCTTCTGCTCTTCTGCTCTTCTGCTCTTCTGCTCTTCTGCTCTTCTGCTCTTCTGCTCTTCTGCTCTTCTGCTCTTCTGCTCTTCTGCTCTTCTGCTCTTCTGCTCTTCTGCTCTTCTGTCTTCTGTTCTCCTGTCTTCGGCTCTTCTACCTCCTCCGTCTTCTTCCCCCGAGCCTGCCCTCCTGCTCCTTCCTCATCCCCCTCCCTCACTCGCCTCCCCCTCTCTCACCCCTAGCTAACCCGTTCGCTATCTACCTCCCTCACTCCTCCTATCTTCCTATCTCTCTAGCTCCCTATCTCACTATCTAACTCCCCCACTCTCCACCTCCTCCTACCTACCTATCTGTCTATCTATCTATTTCCCTATCTATCGACTTCTCTATCTATTTTCTCTATCTATTTCTCTATCTCTCCCCCCCTCCCGCCACCCCCTCTACTACCTATCTCCCTATCCTCTCACTCTACCTCTCTCCCTCACCCACCTCTACAACCCCCCCTCCCCTATCTTCACAACCCTACTCCTATCTCTCTCCCTAATCTCCAAACCTCCTAACACTCACCCTCCTCCACCCTAAACCCCCTCCCCCAGCTCCTCTCACTCTACCTGTCCCCCCCCCTCGCGCTTTCCCGCCGCGACCTCCTGCACGCCCCCGCCCCCCAGCTCCCATTCGCCCCCAGCTGACCCCTCCCCCCCCCCTCCTACCTCTTATGGTGGCCGCTGCGCGACTGCGCAGCGGGCGCGCGCAGCGGGCACGCCGCTGGCGCGCCAGAGGCGCGCCAGAGGCAAGCCCGTCTGCGCCCGGCCCGCGCCCAGCGCCACGACCCCTGGTCCCCAGCTCCCCCAAGCCCCGCTGATCCGCTACGACCCCACCACCCTCCACGCCCTCAACCCAGGGCGCTCCAAAACCTGCTTCCTAGCTCACCCCAAACGCACCCATGGACCCTTCGCCTGCAGCTCCTGCAAACGCATCTTCCACCACGCAACTACCACGACCACAAGCCCACGCGCCATCAACCACCTCAAGTGCATCCTGATCAACGCTCGTTCCGTCCACAAGCACGCCGTTGAACTTTGGGACCTCCTGGACTCCACAGCCCTGGACGTCGCCTTCATCACGGAGACATGGATGAACGCCTCCTCTGCTCCAGACATCGCTACCGCCATCCCCGAAGGCTACAAGATCTCCAGAAAAGACCGCACCAACCAAGTAGGAGGAGGTGTCGCCATCATCTTCAAAGACTCCATCAGCGTCACCACCTCCACCGAAGACCCCCCCCTCGCTGCTGAACACCTGCATTTTCAGATTCGCACCGACCCAAGGACCACCCTCAGAGGATCCCTCGTCTACCGTCCTCCCGGACCACGCGCCCCTTTCATCGACGCCATCGCCGACTTCATCTCCCCGCACGCCCTCGCCTCACCGGACTACATCCTCCTAGGCGACCTCAACTTCCATCTGGAACAAAACAACGACCCCAACACCACCACCCTGCTCGACAACCTCGCCAACCTCGGCCTCAAACAACTGGTGAACACCGCCACCCACATCGCCGGACACACGCTCGACCCTATCTTCTCCGCCAGCAAACATGTCTTCTTCAGCCACACCTCTGCCCTACACTGGACCGACCACAGCTGCGTCCACTTCACATTCCGACGCGAGACCTCCCACCTCCGCACTCAACCCACCCCTCGTCGACAGTGGAACAAGATCCCTGAAGAGCAACTCTTCTCCGCTCTCGCCGCCAACCAACCCACCCTCACCACGACCCCAACGACGCAGCTCTCAACCTCACAAACTGGATCTCCAACTGCGCTGACAACCTTGCTCCCCTCAAACGCACGCATCGACAGACCAACACCAAAAAACCTCTCTGGTTCTCTGACACCCTCAAAGAATCAAAGAAAACTTGTTGTGCCCTTGAGAAGGCCTGGCGCAAGGACCACACCGCGGACAACATGACCGCCCTCAAGAACGCTACACGCGAACACCACCACCTGATCCGCACTGCCAAAAGGAACTTTTTCACCGACAGACTAGACAAAAACAGCCACAACAGCAGAGAACTCTTCAGCATCGTCAAAGAGTTCTCCAACCCCAGCGCCAGCGCCAACGCCGTCACGCCCTCACAGGATTTGTGCGAATCCCTCGCCACTTTCTTCCATCGCAAGATCAGCGACCTCCACGACAGCTTCGGACACCAGACCCAACCATACACCACTGAACCCGCTTCCCCGGACATCACCCTCAACAACTGGACCCACATCAACACGGAAGAAACCAAATCCATCATGAACTCTATCCACTCCGGCGCCCCTTCGGACCCCTGCCCGCACTTCATCTTTAACAAAGCCGACGACATCATCGCCCCGCACCTCCAGACCGTCATCAACTCTTCTTTTTCTTCTGCTACCTTCCCCGAATGCTGGAAGCACGCTGAAGTCAACGCCCTACTAAAGAAACCTACGGCTGACCCAAGCGATCTGCAAAACTTCCGCCTCATCTCTCTTCTACCTTTCCCAGCCAAGGTAATAGAAAAGACCGTCAACAAACAGCTGACCACCTTCCTGGAAGACAACAACCTGCTCGACCCTTCACAAACCGGATTCCGAACCAACCACAGCACGGAAACCGCCCTCATCTCAGTCACAGACGACATCAGAACCCTGATGGACAACGGTGAAACAGTCGCCCTCATTCTCCTCGACCTCTCGGCTGCCTTTGACACCGTCTGTCACCGCACCCTAATCACCCGCCTACGCTCCACCGGGATCCAAGGCCAGGCCCTGGACTGGATCGCCTCCTTCCTCGCTAACCGCTCCCAAAGAGTTTACCTCCCTCCGTTTCGCTCAGAACCCACCAAGATCATCTGCGGCGTACCTCAAGGCTCATCGCTCAGCCCGACACTCTTCAATGTCTACATGAGCCCCCTCGCCGACATCGTACGCAAGCACGACATCATCATCACCTCCTACGCCGACGACACCCAACTTGTACTCTCCCTCACCAAGGACCCCGCCAGCGCCAAGACCAACCTACAAGAGGGTATGAAGGACGTCGCAGATTGGATGAGGCTCAGCCGCCTAAAGCTGAACTCTGAAAAAACGGAAGTCCTCATCCTCGGCAACACCCCGTCCGCCTGGGACGACTCCTGGTGGCCCACGGCCCTCGGCACCGCACCGACCCCCGCAGACCACGCCCGCAACCTCGGCTTCATCTTGGACCCTCTTCTCACCATGACCAAGCAAGTCAACGCCGTGTCCTCCGCCTGCTTCCTCACTCTCCGCATGCTCCGCAAGATCTTCCGCTGGATCCCCGCCGACACCAGAAAAACCGTGACCCACGCCCTTGTCACGAGTCGCCTGGACTACGGCAACACCCTCTACGCCGGGACCACCGCCAAACTCCAAAACCGCCTGCAACGCATCCAAAACACCTCGGCCCGCCTCATCCTCGACGTACCCCGCAACAGCCACATCTCCGCACACCTGAGACACCTGCATTGGCTCCCAGTCAGCAAAAGGATCACCTTCCGTCTTCTCACCCACGCACACAAAGCCCTCCACAACAAGGGACCGGAATACCTCAACAGACGCCTCAGCTTCTACGTCCCCACCCGCCCCCTCCGCTCCGCTGGCCTCGCACTTGCTGCCGTCCCTCGCACCCGCCGCTCCACGGCGGGTGGGAGATCTTTCTCCTTCCTGGCGGCCAAGACCTGGAACTCCCTCCCCACCAGCCTCAGGACCACCCAGGACCACTCCGCTTTCCGGAGACTCCTAAAGACTTGGCTGTTCGAGCAGCGATAACCCCCCCTTTCCCCCCTAGCGCCTTGAGACCCGCACGGGTGAGTAGCGCGCTTTATAAATGTTAATGATTTGATTTGATTTGATGCCAAAAAATTTCACACAGAATATATATTTGCAAACGTTTTGGTTGAAAGGGGTGGGTAATGTTTGCGCTTGATTTTTACTTCTAAACAACTTAAGTTAGGTATGGCATTTAAACATTTTTACAAACCATTATTTTCATGAATTTATAAATGTTTTATTAAATGTGTACTATTATACTTACTAAAACTTTCTGCTCATATGTATTTTTTTCTAGTTACAACATTGTCCAGTATGAATGAAGTAAATGCGTCTAACAATGTTAAAAAATCAAACTTGAGGACGATTCAGGCATCCAGCGTGGACAGCAACATTCATTCATTGGAGCACCGGAATTCAAAGTGTCCAAGATCACTGTCCTTACCAGACTACAGACCCAACTATGATCGAAGCAGCCTCAAGTCTGCAGATTCTGGCATTCCAACTCTTGAAATAGGCAATCCAGAGCCTGTGCAATGCAGTATTTTACCCAACCGGACCAATAGCCCGGAAATCGGCATGGTTGAAGAGAAAACATTCCAAAGTGAAAGCACACTCCCGTCATCTGTGCCAACACTTCCTGTAAGCTCAGAATATGACACTGGTGTGCGGAAATCTTCAACTTTTCCACGAACTGGCTACGACACGGCCAAATTGTACAGTCCATCCTCTAGAGTCCAGACTAGAAGTGATGATATTTCAGTCTGTAGTGTTTCGAGCCTTAGTACAGAACTGTCAACAACATTGTCAATTAGCAATGAGGATATTGTGGATTTCATGGTTACAAGTAATTCCAGTGCAATTGTGACTCTAGAAAGCGATGAAGCACAATTTTCGGATGTTACATTGAATTCCACTATTGAGACCAACGATCTGAGTTCCTGTCAGGAAAATTACCTGGATAGCAGAATGAAAATCTTGGGTCCGTTCTCTAGCTTCTTTGCCAGGTAATACGATTTTAATATTCTCTTTAGTGGGGAACACAATATACTGGTGGCATTGTAGATTCTAGTATTGTAGGGTGCACCTATCCTGTGGTTTTTTTTTTTAATTTTATTTTTTAACCAGGGAAAGAAACCTCCAGGTCATACCTGCAGGCCTTTTTCCTTGGTAAACAAGACTACAGTAACAAGACTACCTTCAGCAACCAAAGCAAAAGCAGGAAGCCCACATGATGTTACACATTGTAGTCTAGGTAATCAATTTGTGATCCCTTGGCAATTTCCGGACCCTTTTATGACTGATAGTCCTATTATTGGTAACATCAGGTGCCGTATTAACGCCCCTAATATCTGGGACATTTGTAATTACTATTTGTAGACATGAACTAGTTGAAGGCATTGTTCACGTGGCAGGAGTAAGGTCTCAAAGTTGGTAATTGTGAAGGCTTAAACATGAAAGGAATGATACAGAGAAACTGGGGTGTAAAGAGCAAGCATTGTGTGATAATTAGACTAAGGGAGGAGGAAAGAAAAAGGTAAAAGGAGAAGGAAGGCGAAAGAAGGAAGTTACGGGTTCCTGTATTGAAGTATGAATAGAATGAGAGCAAAAAGGATAAGAAGGGGGTGAGAAAAGGGGAGCAAGGAAAGTGTGACTGGGAGGAAGAGATTCAGTAAGAAATAATAGAAAGGGAAGACATCAGTGCAATAAAACGGTGCACAAACTCATCCAAGAAAACAGGAGTGATGCCAAGGTTAGAGAAAGATAATTAGGAAGAAATGCGAGACATAAAGGTGGTAGAGTGACAGAGAGACAACTACGGCTTGAATAAATTGAGAGAGTTTGTGCTAGAACATAGAAAGAAGAGGGAAATAATGGCTAGGCAAATAGAGAGAAAAACAAATGTAGCATAATCCACATGTGCTATGAGTGTAAGGAAGGTTGAACTCCACTGAGCTTTGGAAGAGGAGCTGGAAGAGTTGTACTGCAGGAATCAATGGTGGGAGAGAAGTTGATTATTGATACTAAACGTGGCATAATGCTTCATAAATTGGGACAAAATGGATCCAATTTACAAAGGTATTTATGTTTAGATCTACTCACATGTAGATTTACTCCTATACCCAGTTGGCATTCCCCCTTTTTTTGTGATTCATTATTTCCTAGGAGAGATTTACATTTGGGTGAAAATCCGTGCCTACAACTAAATTTAGGAGTGTAAACTTAATATGAATAACTTTCCGCCTGTTTAATGAGACCACCACCACCACCAGGACAGATAGCAATACAAAACATAGGGATTGTTTTTATTTTTATTAATAAACATAGATCCAATTAATGACAAATAATTTTAAACACCTAGTATTAACCTAGCACTACTTTCCCATTCGTGAGAGTCCAATTATCAGGATATGCAAAAATGTTGAACTTTAATTGCCATAGGAAAATTGAACGGCAATACTATGAAAATGGCTCAAGGAATTGCACCAAATTGGGCAGGAAGCTAGATATTTACCTTGAAAGTGTGCTTGTTATGTGGTGCCTATTTGTTCAGTAGTTATGGAGAAATCAAGGTTCAAAATGTATTGATATATTGGCATTCAGAAATTTCAAAGCAAAATTGCAGTTAGTGCTTTGACTGGCTGGCTGCAACTTGAAAAGAAATATTGCAGAAGCCATTACAGGACTTGGGGACTTGGCTTCTGTAAAAAATGTGCTCCTTTTTGACATGGTTACCCATCCACCTTTTCCTTGGTATCTGATGTAATTTCGACTGGAAGAGCACTGGGTTCGCTGCTAACCAGGTCCACAGTGCTAGATCTCTTCCCCAAAATTGCACTTTTGTTTCCCCAATTGGCAACACCTTTAGCACCCTCTGTGTCCCTAGTAAATGGTACCCCTTGAACCTAGGGTACTAAAGAGGGTCCCGAAGGGCTGCAGCACCATGTATTGTCACCTTCAGGGCCCCCTCACCAAGCACATGACATGCTGCCATTGCAGGCTGCTTGTCTTGGTGCAAACAAAAGTGAAAACACAACATGGCACAAAGCCTGTGCCAAGTCCCCTAACACTGCATGCAATCTATGTAATTCACACCTCTTGCAGACCTTCCAGCCCTAAGGCAGGGTGCAGTATATTACATGTGAGGGGATATCTGTCCGATCAAATCTACCCCTGCTATGTATTTGTCAATTCTGACATAGTAGGGGACCAGGAAAACCATTTTAAATGCATGTGCTGGACACTGGTCACTACGAGTTCACCAGTCATATGATGGCTTCACTGAAGATAGAGGTGTTTGGTATCAAATATCTCGTATTGGTGAACCCACACTGATGCCAGAATTTGATTTATCAGTACATGCACCCAGAGGGCACTTTAGATGAGACCGCAAAGGTGGAAGGAGGGGGTCAGGACACACCGCAGCAACCACGTTATCCCCCATTAGGGAAGGCATAAAGATCCAGGCAGCACAGGCTAGGTGGACCGCACTGACTGTTCACCGGCTGAAGCCCACTGAGAAGCGGTAGAGTACCGACCCCCATTGCCATAACCCCATATCACTGAAACGTGGGTCTCTGGAGGAGACCACAAATTGAAACTCTATACCCCCAGAAGCCGCTCGCTGTCCCCAATGCCCAGCTGGTCACTGAGACCTGACGAAGAGGTAAAAAAGATCACTGGACAATTATGCTAGAGTGGTCGCACCTCCCCTTGAAGGAGAGCTGAAGGAACACAATTATGCCAGAAGCTCGCCTGTCCTGAAGGGCAACGCAGGTCAAAAAGGAAGGACTCCCCTCGGACCGAAAGGAAGCAAAGGAAAGTTCCTGACCTGGCAGACTAGGGGATAAAACCCATCCTCGGAGTCTGAGGGGGACCCACCCGCCACCACAAAGCATAGCAATTTACTCACTAAAACATAGTCACCTTCCAAAGAGGTTTTGTATTTGGAGCAAGATTCCGCACCAAACTCCCTGGCAGTGGCTATTAACCACTTGGAGCAACTGCCCAAGGAATCTGGGGACCCACCACCAGGGGACAATGCATCAGATCCGACAGACACTATAGATCACTGAAGTAAACTGAACACTGACTGGGCAGAATTAAACAGATATGTAATTCCAAGAGCCCCCAGCTCCCTGTGCTGAATTAGACGTTGATAGGCTCTGAGCCCCCAGGCTGTGGCACTCAGGGGTGCTACATCCCACTTGTTTGAACTAAGTTACAAGTTGCAGTAACATTTGATTGGGGGGGAGGGGAGAGAGTCTACAGACCTCTGATCTTTCTGCTGAGTAGTTGTAAAGGTGGGGGATATGTATTTTTACGGCAGGAACAGGGGGGTAGGGCCAGAGGTCTGGGGGGGGAGGGGAAAGGGGCACCTGCTTGTTGAAGGGGGAATTTGACTCTATACGGAAAGGATCCAGATAAATGCATAAACCGTTAAAGGGGGCATATGCCGACCCGGGCGGCTCAGAACAGTACAGAGTCGTGCTCGCCGACGGGATGGGGGATAATGGTTGATTGACAGCGTTATCCTGGAATGTCAGTGGCTTAGGTAGCAAGGTGAAGAGGGGGCTAGTGGCGGCGTGCATTAAGCTGCACAAACCAGATAGTCTTGCTCCTAGAGACCCACCTATGAGGTATGCAGTGCTCCTTCCCAGGGGGGGAAGGGAGGGTCATGCTAGCACTTGCTGGGTTCACCTCCTGCTCATGAAGGGTGGCAGTGCTGATGAGCAAGTCACCCCCATTTACCACAGAGAAAATTTGGAGGGAACCCCAATGGAACATGCGTATTGGTTCAAAGCAGGTGGGGAAGGAGAGAGGTGACCTTTGAATGTGTCTACGCTCTGCCCGGTCTCCAGCAGCAGGCATACAATAGGTTGCCATAGATCCTTTTAGAGTCAAACACATACCTTTTCCTAATTGGGGCGGGGGGGGTTCTTTAATGGTGTGATACATCCACATTCAGACAGATTGGGAGCCACACCAACACACCCGCAGGAAACCTCCCTGACTAGATTTGTGTGGGTCATGGTTGACTGACCTATGGCGACCACTGAGATACCAGACAATACTTGCACTTCTCAGGGGCACATAAGGTTTTCTCCTGTCTAGATTATATCCTGGCTCCGGCAGGTGAAGTGGGACAGATAGAAGTAGAGTACTTAGCCGGGGAAATGTCAGACTATTCCTCCCGTGGATGGCAATGGGATCGGACTCTGGGAGAAGCAGGGAAACTGGCGACTGAATGCATTGGATCTGAAGGACGAGCAGGTCTCCCAGGAGATTAGGGTTGAGACTGAATTATATTTCAAGGAGAATAAAGACTTGGTCCCATCTGCGATTACTATCTGAGAAGCATACAAGGTGGTGCTCAGAGACAGGGCCCAGAACATAATTGCTCATAAGAATAAAAGAGAGAAACACGAAATGGAATTCCTACGGCATCAGTTGCTAGAATTGTAAGGGAGGTTTATAATGACAGACGATCCCTCTACTATACGCAGAATCACGATTCTGAGTAAAGATCACCAAGCACTAGCAAACGAGGAAGCGAAAGCCCAGGCACTGGCAACACAACATCCCCTATATGAAGCGGGTGATATAGCAGGCAGGCTCCTAGCATGATTAAGCAACTGGGAGAGGGAAGTGCACTGGCTATACCAGATACGGGGGCAAATGGTGTGTGCTATACCATCGACCAGGGAATAGCTGACAAGTTCGCAATGTTCTACAAAGGGCTATATAGAGAACATAAGCTTGCTGAGACCTCCCAACTAAGGAATTATCTAGAGGGAGTGCAAACCCCAGGCATGTTCACAGGAGACCGAGGCTCCCTAGAAGGGGAACTGGATCTGACAGAGGTGAGGGTCGCTATGGGCAGACTGAAGACAGGTAAAACGCCCTGACCCTATGGC
Source organism: Pleurodeles waltl (assembly GCF_031143425.1). NCBI lineage: Eukaryota > Metazoa > Chordata > Amphibia > Caudata > Salamandridae > Pleurodeles > Pleurodeles waltl. The sequence goes on from NC_090437.1 coordinate 1,168,861,345, forward strand.
CTCCAGGCGGAGCTCCTCAGGAGGAATGCAGACATTCTATGTCTTGATCTACTCACCTTGTTTAATGGGGCCAGGGCACAGGGCACTCTACCATGGAACCTACAAAAGGCAACATTAGTGGTGACCCCAAACGCAGGGAAACCACCCTCTGACTGTTGTTCCTATCGCCCGATTTCTCTCATTAACATTGAGACCAAGATATGGGCAATTATAATGGCAAAGGTACTGATTGCTGTCATAGGCTCCCTGTGCCACCAAGACCAGTCCAGCTTCATGACCAAGAGGTCAACAAGACACAATCTCTGCAAACTCCATAACTGGCTGTGCGCAGTGAGATTGAGAAAAGCACCCCATTTACTGCTGTCCCTAGTTTGATGCGGACTACTTGCCATACATGATGCCAACGCTGGTGAGATTTGGGTTCTGACCAAAATTCATGGCTTGGGTAACCTCACTTTATACAAACATGATTGCAACAGTCTGTGTAAACGGGACTGTGTCTGCAGAATTTCCAGTAGAGATGGGACAAGGCAGGGGTTTTCTGCTTTTACCACTGTTGTTCGCCATCACCTTAGAATCCCTGGCATGCACAGTCCGTACACGCCCAGGTATCTCGGGATTCCAGAAAGAACAGGGGATGGGGGATGATGAATGAATATCGCTCTACAGAGATGATGTCCTCCTTTCTATCACCCGACTTGGGGAGACACTTCCCCAGATCCTGAAAACCTTAGACTTTGGTGCCCTATCCGGCTATAGGGTCAACTGGTCCAAATAGAGTCTTTACCTGGCGGAAGGACGCCTGGGACATCTGACCAGGCTGAGTACCCTAAAGGTGGAGAAAGAGGGATTCAAATACATGACTGCATATGTGACCCAGGACCCAGAAAGGTCTCGGAGTCGTAATGCCATGGAAGATTTCCGTACTGATCTGGGTGGGGTGGGGGAAGCTGCCACGGACTCTTTTTTTCGGCAAGGCGGTGCTATATACGACGGTAGCCTTCTCAAAATTATACATTCTCCAAAACACCCCTGCTAACGTTCCAGAGAATATTTTCCCTAGACTTGAGGGGGGATGTACGCAAGCTACTTTGGAACAGAAGACACTCTTGTTTCCTTACAGACGCTCCCACGCAACCCATTTAATGAGGCGACCCCCCCCCCCCCCTTCCAGATATCCTGGCCTGTTACTGGGTGGCAGACCTAATAGTAATTAATGACTGGATATATGCGCCGTGAACGACCCCACTTATTTGCTGGAGAGGAGCCAGTTTGAGAAACAAACCCACATGCATTATCTCTACGGGGAAGCGGATGGAGAGACCCCTGGGACCTACACAATTGGTGATAAGTGCAGGGACCAGGGCGGGGAAACAAAATGGGTTGGCATGTAAAAGTTGCGTGCAAAACCCTCTTTGTGATAGGGCAGTAGATTGAGGGAGTTGGGGGAAACTACAAGACTTTGGAACCTGGGACGTGTTCAGGATTTCCCGCCTGGGAGAGCGGATTGCAGAGGGGGAACTCCAGTCATTCGACAACCTACAAACACAATACCACTTGCAACGCTCATATGCATGGCATGCAGAGAATTCATACCTGGCCGAACTTCCTGATTATGTCCCATTAGAAGGGAGGCTACTGTTGAGACAGCTGGATCAGAAAGCAATTTCATGGACATACAGAGCAATTAATAAAAATATGGCAGAAACACTGGGAGGCCTAAGAGAGAAACAGGAACGGGAGCTGGGGACTATAAACGACACAGGCTGGGAGGCGGCCGTGATACATCCGCGGAAAGTAGCAATTAGAATACGCCTAATATTAATACAATTTAAGATCCTACACAGAGTTTACTATGGCAGGACGAGGGGTCATTGTTTCAGGAGGGTGGAGTCACCTGACAGTCTACGATGTGGGACACACAGGGAGACAAACCTCCACACGCTCTGGGATTGTCTCTCTATTCACACATTTTGATCCAAAGTCCTGGGAGAACTGGAGAGGGTGCTAGAGGTGGAGATCCCAATGGACCCCAAATATGTGCTTTTGAGAATACCCACGAAAGTAGACCTCCCGCAATCTAAGCTCCTTTTTGGCAACCTAGGGCCAGCTGTGGCAAAGAGGGATATAGCAAGACACTGGGGGGGGGGAGCACTGCCCGCCCACATTGAGGGAGTGGAGGACTGTGATGGACATGTATATGATGGCATAAAAAGTAACATACAAGGGCAGAAGGTGCCCGAGGAAGTTCTTCAAGATCTGGGGACCATGGAGAGAGTACTATGAAACCTCAGAGTGAGGGGGGGGGGTCGAACCGCCACCAGTTGGTGGAAGGACCATAACAACAACAGCAGAAGCACCAAGGAAAGAGTCCCATAAGAGGTGATGGACCACTTCCCCATGGCAACGCATTCCTCTGTATTGCCAAGGTCCAAAGGAGCAATAGAGAGCCACTTCATGGTTTTGTGTCATTGCGGAGTCCATTTGGGCCTGTTATGTATGGAAAACTTAAGTGGCAATAAACATCTTTAAAAAGAAAAAAGACTCATGAGCAGAAGACCTGCTCTCCACCCAACTCTAAACAAAGGATTCTGCAGCCTCCGGAACCACAAGGACTTGACACCTGAAGTCACTACTACACTCAACATCCATTACATCAGCTCCCCAGATTCTACCATGGTTTCACCCTCCCACCCCCCCACCCCAGACTCCCCAAAGTTTCCTGCTGCAGCCTCTGTGTTGAGAGAAATCTGACACCTAAAACAACCACTGCACCCGTCGCCTAAGGCCCAATCTGAAGTGGATCCCTGGTGTCAATGACATCTCCCAGCTCTCCTGAGTTTGTCCACTGTGGTTTAACCCCTCCTGGACTCCTTGACGATACCTGCAGCCTCAGACCACAGAACCCCTCAACTGCAAGTGCTTTCCAACACAAACTCAATGCCAAAGGACACTTTTGCATCTGTCGCCCCTGGGCCTTGGAGAAGAGGACCAAAGGTGCACCTAGGTTGCTGAGCACCCCATCGTTATTACCTACCTGTTGGTTTTCCCTCACTGGCTTCCTTGCCAGATCCTGGAGCCTTTTCCCACTGAGGCCAATCCCCATTGAAATGCATTGGGCACCCGTCACCGTACTACACCTCTGCACTGGGTGGCCCCCATGCTGGCAGGAGTGACCCGTTGGTGTGGTCCTGACCCTTGCTCAATACTTAAGTCTCTGAGATTGGTCTCATAACTCATTGTAAAGTACCTGTTTGCAGACTTTGTTTTCATACCATAGGTTAAGATTAAAGAACTAAAAAATTGCACTGTATCTAATTTTGCAAAGTATTCTTTAAAACGTTTTTACTTTGTAACAAAGATCTTGGTTTCAAAGTATTCATTAAAAAAGTGTTTTTTTTCTAAATTGGTCTTGTATTTAATCTTTGAGTGTGTCTCATTTATTGCCTATCTGACCACAACAGATGCTTAGTACTACCCTCTGGTAAGCCTAACTGCTCCCCCACACTACCACAAAATAGAGCGTTAATCCTATCTACTTGTGCCACTGCAAAGCAATTGGGGATCCATTGGACTCTGCACAGTATACTTCGTTTTAGTGCACCATATAGAGAGTCAACGTCCTACATTGGTGGAACAGGTGTGGGGTCTGTGACTTTGCATTTGCTGATACCATTTGGTCAATAAGTGATTACACAAATAAATAAAAAAATTGCCTTTAGATAAATTGCATTTGGGGCGTGGCCAAGATGGTGGCCGGAGCGGACGCTTGAACCAAGAGCTCCGCTCACGGCCCACCGAAATCTGCAGAAATCCTGATCCCTGTGGTGCCCTAAGCCCGCACCTGCAACGTGAGGAGGTTCCCATACAAAGCAGGGGTTCTCCAGAATATCGAAAATACCAGTGCAACCGCACAAGAACGATGTGACCGAAGCCTGCGCTGGAGGGGCCTGAGCTGCGGACGCCGGGGAGGAGGTGAGTGCTGATCGCCACAGAGTGCGGGCATCCCGGGTCTCTGTCCGGACCTGCCTCCGCTGCGGCGGTGGGTCGGGCTGGGCCTTCGAGCCGCGTGCGCCCAGACCGGAGCCCCCAAGGTGAAAAGCCGATCGAGTTGCGGCCTATCTGAATTTACCTGTCCTGAGGGGGCATGGGCTGCGTGGGCTTGGGGGGGGGGGGTGTGGTGGTGTTGATCGCTACCTGGCGCCGCCTCCCAGGTCCCCGACCGGCCCTGTCCTCGCCGCTGCGCCCGGGCCGGGGCTCCCATGGAGAGACGCCGAGTGGGGCGCGGCTTAATCTACATGCGCTGGCCCAGAAGCAGTGGCTCGTCCCCGCAATTACTAGTGTTCAGCTCGCCGCGTTACTTCATCTGGCTGACGAGCTGGAGAAGCAGCTGAGCGGTACCAGGCGGGCAGGAGCCCGTGTGGACTGCCGAGCAGGCGGCGACAGTGACGGATTTGGGGGCACTTGAAAGAAAACGAAAAAAGGGAAAAAAAAAACAAACAAAAAAAACAAAGGGGGGATACAAACACAATATAAAAACAGGGAGAAGGTAATCACTAGTGTAAAGTGATTGAAAACCCAAGATCGAAAGCAAACAAGGCCCTTTCAGTCCCCATAAAGCGAACATATGAACCGACAGAGCTTTCGTTAATTGCCCACCCTTTGTCAATGCACCGCGTTAGATCCCAAGGCCAACCTGAAACTCCTCACGCACCTGAAGGGGGAAATAAGCAGTGAAGAAACTGAACACAAAGGCAAACCAATAGACCGGAGGCTCAATCGGACCTCACAAATCACCCCCACAACTGAAATCGGGTAAATCACTAACCCAACAGACACAAAAGACTAAACGATGCACATTTTGGCAATGGCTCCCTAGAACCCCGATAACAGTTGAGAGCTCTCCAACCCTCCCTCCCCCCCCCCCCCCCCCCCCCCCCCACGGCAAAACAAGTTTACACCAAACATCACAGCGGAACAAGAGTCTCCTCAGTAATCTTGCCAAATCGAGACAAGATCTCTGGAGCTTTTGGGGGAGGTACAACCATAGAGGCATGCACAGCTCCCCTGGTAGCTTGCACCTGCAAAGTCCCTCAGTCGTGAGTGACTTTAAATCACCAGCGCGCTCTGCGTCCCTCTGGCAATCCCAACCAAAACCGGCCTCTACGAGCAGATCAGCAGTGGTCAAGCCCAAACCGGGAAACCACATGGACAGTGGCATCCCACCCGCCCCAAGTGACTCCGACGCACAAATCACAACACTCCGTCAGGTGAGCGAAATGCTGCGTACCCACTCTCTGCAATTCGATAAACTCTTGCAAGCAATAATGGATACAAAGTCCTCACTTGAGGGTAAAATCGATGCTGCGGTCATGGAGGTCACACTACTCCGTGCAGACCATCGCAAGCTAACGGACCGGGTCAACAACACAGAATTAGCACTAAAACTCCAACTGGGGGTCACAAGTATGAGAACTAAAATTCAACAAATGGAAGTGACGCAACTACAACGCAGGGCCGAGGACGCGGAGGGTCGCTCCAGACGTAATAACATCAGATTCCTGGGAATACCAGAAAGAACAGAATCACCCAATGCTGAGGAATTTTTAGAGAACTGGCTGAAAAACATAATGAAAATACAAGACTCCACCAAAGCAACAGTGATAGAAAGAGCACACAGAATTCCTGGTAGACCTCCGCGGCCAGGCGCTCCACCTCGACCTCTGATAGCGCGGTTCCTAAATTACAGAGACCGAGATCTAGTCCTCCAACATTTCATAACTTCAAGCACAGTCAGTCTAGGAAACAGCAACGTAACTGCCTATCCAGACAACACAATGGGAGTACAGTGTAAAAGAGAATCATATGTCAAAATTAAACAACTACTGCGTGAGCACAAAATCACTTACTCACTTATGTTCCCAGCTCGCCTCCGAATAATAGTGGACGAAAAGACTCTTATATTCCCCACTCCGGAAGATGCATGGACATGGATACATGCCAAGGGCCTGGTTGAACCATCCAATGATGACACAGCAAATGAGGGATGGATCACTCCCAGCTCCAAGAAAAAGAAAAATACTACGGCGCGTCCAACAAAGCCACAGATGGCGTCCGACCAGGCGAAAACCTTAAGAGACACTAGTACATTTGCACGATCGCTATCAGACACTAAAAGCGAAGCGGACATAAACAGCAGCTCACTACGCAGTGGCTCCAGTTCCTCCCTCTCCCAATTGCTGGGCTGCCCCGACCTCACTCCGCGCCTGGCAGACGAAATTTGAAGACTCGCAGAAGTTGTCCTGAGTGAGCTCGTTAGCCCTGAAACAATTGGGGTCGAGTTCTCCCCCCTCCAAGTATGTGGAAACTGACAAATATGGTCATTCCACGATAAGTCTCGACCCGGCGCTGATTCTGTAGGTCACGGGAAACTAGTGTTGGATAAAACTATCATATCCAGGGCTACGCAGGGAAAAAAGCATCATGGTGGTGGGCCGATAAGGTGCCCGACCTCCATTAATCTACGTCCCCCCACCACCTGAACGGTGCCCAAATGGAACTGAACTGCACAGACTCTAGTTTAGGCACCAGTTGTGCCACACTGTTTAAAGTTGCGCATTGCCCAAAATATCCTTTTTTTGTTGTTGTTGATTTTCTTATGTCTAAATGTAATAGGATAAACGCATACTTAAAACGCCACCACATACACATAGCCATACTGCAAGAAACGCATGTCACACCGGAAGATATCAAACAGATAGAGAAGAAATGGGTGGGACTAATATATGGTTAAGGGACATTGACCTTTGCAAGAGGAGTACTGATTTGGATAGCCCCAGGGGTCCCATACACAGTAAAACACAGCACAACAGATAAAGAAGGCAGGTTTATACAAATAGTAGGCTCGCTGGATGGCGAAACACTAGTAATTAATGGGATATATGTCCTGAATGTCATACAGGGCGAATTCCTACGAAATACGATCTCATACCTGTCAAACGACTAAACCTCACCCAGTATTTGGGGAGGGGACATGAGTTGCATCCGACAAGTAGATATGGATAGATCACCCCCGCCCCCATTAGTAGCCGCCCCAGTAAGGAAACATTTACAGATGCTACAATCATGGATAACAGACCGTCGCCTGATAGACGTATGGAGACATCTGCATCCTCAAAGGGAATACTCAAACCATTCCCCCGTACATTTATTACATACACGTATAGATTTAATACTTAGCTCACAGAATCACGGGCGCAGAATACACTGCAAAAGTAATCTCAGACCACCATTGTCCACTTATTGTTCACATTAGATGGGGCAGGCCACGCGCTTGCATTCCAACCTGGCGTCTCCAACCACGATTACTGCAAGATCCCCCATTCAGAAAAGAAATAGCTACTCACATTGCCTCATATTTCACCCTAAACGGGACAACGAGCTCTAGAACAAATGAATGGGATACACACAAGGCGGTTATAAGGGGCACATATATATCGATGATGGTAGGAATACGACAAACACTGACGCAAGAGCTCCGCCAGTGGGAACAGGACGTTCGCACTGCAGAGTGCAAACAAGCAGAGGGCACAATTGCTGAGGCAGAGCTCACTAGACTACGAACAGAATGGAACGAGGCGGATCAGCGCCTAAGACAATACGACTACCGCCATTACTTGGCCCGTACACATGCGGAAGGTGATAGATCAGGTAGACTTCTGGCATGGCTGCTAAAGAACGAACGACGGAATTCCCCTATAGGGGCCATCCGCCTTGATACAGGGATAATAGTAAATACCCAAGCGGAAATAAATAGCGCCTTCAGAGAGTATTACAGCACATTCTACAAGGCTCCACCCCCTCCCTCAACAGAACAGTTAAATGAGTTCTTCCGTGGGATAAAATTAAATCGCCTAGCTGTCACACAGTTGGGGGATCTAGAAAAACCGATAGATCTCGCAGAGATACAACAAGCTTTGCAACAACTAGCACATGGCAAAGCACCAGGCAGCGATGGGCATTCCCATAGAGTATTACAGCACATTTTCGACACAAACATTAACCCCCATACCTAGAATTGGTATCCGAGGCCTTAAAACGCGGTCAATTACCTGACACCCTACGAGAGGCGCTGATAGCAGTACTACCTAAACCAGGTCGAGATCCATTAGATGTTCGCACATACAGGCCATTATCGTTGTTGAAACTCAGACTGTAAATAGCTCGGTAAAATCTTAGCAAACCGCCTGCTCCCATGGTTGCCGGACCTGGTCCATCAAGACCAGTCCGGTTTCATACCTGGCCGCAACACTTTCATCAACATACGGAATCTACTACATCTAATGGCAAATACCCCAGAGGGCGAATACAATCCAGTTGCAGTATCACTAGATATTGAAAAAGCGTTTGACACGCTGGGATGGCCCTTCCTGATAGAAGCTCTTAACCGAATGGGATTCGGAAGGACATATATTAGCTGGGTTAGGGTTTTATATTCTAAACCAACAGCGAGAGTCAAGACAGGTGACATGATATCCGAGCAGTTCAGTAATGAAAGAGGCACCAGACAGGGTTGCCCGTTATCCCCACTACTATTCGCTCTCGCCATTGAACCATTAGCTGCCCGGCTACATACATTGGCCCTGGTGTGGGGCATTCTGGACGGACACACATAAATGTATCGAATATACAGAATCCGGACAACACATATTGAACATGGGCAGGAACAAACAAAAAATAGATGGGATCAAGTACTCTCAGAACCGCTCCCAATGCAAGCATGGAACCAGGCTATGAAAATGATTTATGAAGTGTCACGTAACCCCTGATTCCGCTATACCCAGTTCAATTATGTACACCAAGCATATTTATCACCTCACCGATTAGCACGCATGTTTCCCCAAACGCCACAGAGGTGCCCTAGATGCGGTATCACAGAAGCCACCTTTTCCCATATGACATGGGAAGGCCCTCCAATTCTGCATACATGGAATGTTATAATAACTTTGTTAACTGAGTGGACCGATACCCCACTGTCTCCCATCCCGGAGCTATGCCTACTAGGAATAGGGGTAAGATCTAAAAGACGGAAGCAGACACACGGATGCATAGCATTAGCACTAGTGATGTATAGACGCCTGATAGCCATGCATTGGAAAGCACCCAGCGTGCCAAGCATTTATCAGTGGCAAACCCAGCTATTATGCTGTGCAAAAGCAGAAGCACAAACACTGCAATCAATCTAGGACAAAGGGGTCCAGGTTAAGGGTGTAGAAACCTGGAACTCCTTTGTGATAACCTTGGAAAGCAAAGACGATAAACTACCCACCTGAATAAATGAAACTGATGGACAATATCTAATAATTCATAGAACATACCTGAAATGTTGGCACAGTTAACTACACTAGAAAACGCAGTGAGGAAGCAATACAGTAAGCAATAATTGTAATAACAGGAATCGCAGGAATACGAGATGGAGGGCACAGCGGGACACAGACGTTCTTTGACAATAAATTAAATTAAAAGAGGGAAGGTACATAAATGCTCCAACTACCGTGGACGGCCCTACTGTGGCAGCCTCACCCCACCAGCACGTCCGTTCCACCGGCACCTCCCCCTGAACATGTACGATCATTGAATCGCCCTCGCTTGTCCAGATCCGAAACCATATTGAGAGCATATGTCACACTGCTACAGGTATTATCTGGGGGTCTGTTCACGTAGGGTGCGGGCGGCACCCGCCCCCCCCCCCCCTTCCCGCCCCACCTCCTCCCCCCACATACAATCAGCTAGATCTTTCTCGACCTCAGCTCCTCTCTTTTCTCTCTATTCTCAGTCCTTTTTCATTATTTTTTTAAGTTATATTCCATTATAGTACTCCCTGCGAACATAATGTTTCCAAAATTCCTCACATAAATATACGAACGGTAATTGCATCGTTAAAAACTCAAGTACAAAGGAGGAGTTAACATTGGAACATGAAAATAATTGTGTAATCATGCAAACTTGGAATACAACTGTCATTTTCTTTTTCTTTTTCATTGTTGGAAAATAATAATAAAAAGATATTTAAAAAAAGATAAATTGCATTTTTGAATCCATTATTTTTCCAAATTCTTTAAAGTAACTGTTACAGCCCTAGCTCAATCCCTGTAGTTTAACAGTTCAAAAGGTTCTAAAAACGAACTTTAAGACTATAAAATCTTAGGAATTTTTACTTGGCTCTAAAAAGGTCCCGACTTTAGTACAATAATGAGTACCGTAGAGGACATAGATATAAAGCTCGACCTTACCTCTTACCTCCAGCGTGCTCATAAGCAATTAAGGACCCTCTGCAAAGGGTACAAAATCAAAACTGGCACAAACCCTACCACAGGAAAGCTCCAGAACCTGTTGGCACAGAATGAGCAAGCCCATCCTACTCAGGGGGCCAGTCACCGTGATGATCAGGGCAGACTAAGTGAGGAGGTGGAGCTGGGCCCTCCACCACTTGAAAGAGAGGAACCTACACCTTGCAGACAACCCAATATGTCTAGAGCACCTTCCTCCAGTGAGGATGGCTCCGGTCCCTCAAGTGAAGAGCTCTGTGAAGTGATTATTTTAGAAAGATTGGCTCGAAGAATTGCCCTGGAGGACAGGATACCGGCAATACAAAAGGAAAGAGCAGAAATGGGTTTAGCACCCATGAATGGTGGCAGCCACTTTACACCTAGGGACAAAGTAGGGAACTCTGACCCTAAAAGCCCCAAAAGGATTGTCCCCAAATATGAGGCTGGTGACGAGATCACCAAGTGGTTCACAGCCTTTGTGCCCTGCTCACCTGCTGCCACTTGCCCGCACTAACGCCTCGTGCACTTCTCTGGCACCCCTCTACCTGAGTCGTCGGACTTCTGCCCGTCATTTGTTCTTCTTGCCATTTAGCCTTATCTCTACTTGTTCTGTTCCAGCTTGGTTAGTCTTTGTCCCTCTGTATTTAGTCTGCATATCTGCTTTGCTGCCTGATGTCCCTGCTTGCTCAGCCTTAATTTCTGCTGTGTTGTCTTGTTTGTCCCTGCATGTTTTTGTTCCTTGTGCCCCGGCTCACCACCTTTTTTACTGCTGTTTTGCACCTGTTCCCTTGCCCGCCCTCCTCCCTCTTTCCCCGACCTCTCTCAGTACCTAATTAATGGCAGTCGATGCGCAACCCCACTGAGCAGGTCCTTTGTCCTTCTCCTGCCTCAACTGCTGCATCTCCTGTGACACAGGAACCACTGCAACCACCACACAGCTGACTCCCAGCCACAACTCCACTGCGCTCTATTTAATATCCGATCCCTCTGCCAGCATGCCATAGAAATCTGGGACACCGTTACTACCCTAGCTTCCGACATAATGTTCATCACAGAAACCGGACTCACCCCTGCATCTTCATCAGACTTTGCCACAGCGACTCCCCCAAGATGGTCCATGCAATTGGTCCAACAGACCAGGCTGAGGCATCATCATTGTACACAAGGACTCCTTCCACTGCACCGCTTCGGATGATGACAAAACACAGATCATGGAACACCTCATCTTCCAGATCAAACCGGACGCCAATACTACCATAAAAGGAACCCTCACCTACAGACCGCAGGGGCCCCGTCTCAACTTCTGCAACTCCATTCTGGACTTCATTGACAGGCTATCGACTCCAGCCACTACATCTTCCTGGGGGACATGAACTTCTACCTAGAAGACCCGAACAACATCAACTCCACCTCTCTCCTCGAGAACCTGAGCATCATCGGCCTTTCCCAACTGGTCACTGCTCCAACCACAGCATAGGACACACACTGGATGCCCTGTTCTCCACTAGCAACAGAACCAAGTTCTCCCTCACCACTGAGCATTGTTGTAGAATTCTCCTGCCCCTCTGCCCCAGAGAACACAATCCACCCCTCCCAATCCCTCTGCCACAAGCTGTCGGACTACTTCCACTTCAAGATCTCCGACATCTACCGCAACTTTGAAGTCCAGCCCTCTGACTTCGACCCCCACCGCACCCTCCACCACAAGCGTAAGTTGTCACACAACGCTCCCCCACAAGATCACCTAATGGGATCAGCTCTCTACCGAGGACTCCATCACCATCATGACCTCCATCCTCTCAGGATCTCCCGTGGACCCCCGCCGCACCACTTCTGCAACCTAAGAAAATAAGTAATTGGAGCATCCATCGCAGAAATCATAAATGCCTCAATCACCACAGCTTCCTCCCCCAATGCCTGGAAACATGCCGAGGTCAAACCATTTTTGAAGAAACCCTCAGCCAACCCCCAGCAAGCTAAAAAACGACAGCCCTATCTTGCTCCTCCTGTTCCCGGACGAAGCCCTGGAGAAAGCAGTCAACCGCCGTCTCACAGACTGCATTAAACACAACAACCTGCTCAACCCATCCCAATCCATCTAACGCCCAGATCACAGCACTGAAACAGCCCTGATTGCAGCAACAAACATTAGACACCGCCTCGACTTCAGGGGGGGGGGGGGGGGAAACAGGGGCCCTCATCTTCCTCGACATATCTGCAGCTTTCGATACTGTCTCTCACCACACATCACCAGACTCATCCGCATCAAAGACAACACTCTCAGCTGGATATCTTCCTTCCTATCCAGCCGAACATAGCAAATCCTCCTCCCACCCTTTGTCTTTGCCCCCAAAGACCTAATCTGTGGCTTTCCCTAGGGCTCCTCCCTCATCCCCACCCTTTTCAACCCCTAAGTGACTCGTCTAGTCTACATCGCATACACCCACGGACTCAACATCGTCTCCTACGGTGATGACACCCAACTCCCCCTCCCGGACATCGCCACCACCACACAATCCTACTTCCAAAACACAATAACCGACATCGCTGCCTGGATAAGAACCAACTGCCACAAGCTAAATTCAGACAAAAGGAAAGGAAATCCTCCCCTTCGGACCAAGCCATCACCCTGGGACAACTCGTGTTACCCCACTGCCGTCGGTTGCCCACCCTCACCTTCTCCCCAGGCATGCAACCTCTGGATCATTCTGGTCACTCAACCACGAAGCAACAGATCAACACAGTCTCCTTGGCCTGCTTCAACATACTGCTCATGCTGCACAAAACTTTCCATTGGATACACATCTCCTCCAAGAAAACAGTCACCCAAGCCCACATCTCCAGCCCCCTCGACTACGGCAACACACTCTAAGAAGGAACCACGAAGTAGCTCTTGAATTGCCTCCAGATCATCCAGAACGCCGCAGCAAGAATCGTCCTCGACCTCCCCAGAAGAACCAGCATCACTCCCCAACTCAGGGCCCTCCTCTGGCTCCCTATAGAGCAAAGATGCCTCTTCAAACACCTCATGCATGCCCACAAGGCCCTCCACAACACCGGACATGCCTATAACAACAACCGCCTCACATTCCACTGACCGACCAGAGAACTCCACTCAGCCACCTCTCCCAGACCTCTGTTTCTCCCCATCCGCTGTGAATGATTCGGAAGGTGCGCCTTCTCCCACCTTGCCGCTAAATCCTGGAACAACCTCCCCCTCCATACATCCCACCTTGAAGGCCTTTAGAAAACGGCTCGACCTCGCTCTTCCACCACCATCACCACCACCGCCAGCCGGGGAGATCCGCAGCATCACACCAGCTCCTGGAGACCCCCCCTGGGCTTTCAAGCACACGCTCTAGAAGAACCTCCTGATTGAGAGCCTTTGAGAGGGCCTGTGTATCCAGAGAGCTTAGCAAAAAGCACTTGGGCTCTGTTCTTTGGGAAATGTTCTCAGGAAAGTGCAGGAGTAGACTCCTGCCACTAAATGAGGAAGATGCTAGGTCCTGTGACCTCATGAAGGACACCCTGATTAAGGGTTTTGGGTTCACTCCTAAAGAGTACAGAATCAAGTTCAGGGAGCCTCTAAAAACCCAGTCAGTCCTGGGTAAATTTTGTGGATTTTTCAATAAAGACACTAGGTGGCTGATTAAAAGGTAACCATGTGCATGATTATGATGGCTTTTACAGTTTATTGATGAAAGAGCATTTGTTGAGTAATTGTGTTCAAGAGAAGTTACATCAGTACCTGGTAGACCTAGGTCCACTTTTCCTCAAGAATTGGGGAAGAAGGCAGACCACTGGGTCAAGACAAGGGTAATGCAAACTGCCACTGGTGGGGGAGACCACAAAAAGGAGGCCAGAGACTTCTCTCCCTCACATCGGGGAAAGAGGGTGACTAGAACACGGATAAAAGCAAAGAGTCTTCTAAATGCTCCCTGAAACCTGAACAGGAGGGTGGGCCTCAAGACTCTTCACAAACTAAGAGTGGGCACAAAAGTAAAAACTGGGATCCTAAAAAGGCTTGATGTCATGACTGTAAAGCTATGGACACTGAACTGGAGGCCTTACTTGTCCCAACAAGAAGAATGGCTATAATGCACCTGCAGTAAATACAGTGGTGAGTCTCCATATGGGATTCCAGGTAGGCCCTGACCAAGTCAGTGCACCTGTTGAGCCAACTCTAATCTTAGAAGGTGGGGTAGATGTAGCTGCCCTGGCTGTCTGTCCCAGTAATCTGGAGGGATACAGACAACAGCCATATATTAATGGGATTAGGGTTGAAGCACTGAAACACAGTGGTGCCAGTGTCACCATGGTGACTTAGCAACTGGTGTCCTCAGATCAGTACTTGACTGGTGGGACATATACAGTACTCAGTGCTGATAATCAGGCTGAGGTGCATCACAGGGTGATGATATCCTTAGAATGGGGAGGGGTTACCGGCCAAAAGAAGGAGGTGGTTTTGCTAGCAATTCCTGTACATTGTCTGCTGGACAATGATGTTGAGTCCTCAGCATGGGCTTAGGTTGAAATGAAATCACATGCAGCCATGCTGGGTATGCCTGAAGGGTGTGCATAAAAACCATAGCGCAAAGCCCATGGTGAAAAAATAGAATTGGAGTCTGTATAATGGCAAGAAGTCTGGGAAACCAGCTTCCATACAGATGCCAGATGAGGCCCCCTCTCCTCAGGGAGAAGACCGTTCAGACCCAGAGGGAACGGAGACCCGTAGCTTGGGCCTTAGATGGCAGAGCTCTTGGGCCCAGGGGAACCCTCTAGGGAGGATCTGTGCCAGGGGCACAGGACCTACCCCCCCTTTTAAAGGCCTGATACAGCAAGCTGATACAGCAGGAGAAGGGCAATATCAGTGGCAGCCACAGGACCTATTGGGAGGAGGGACTCCTTTTCACTGAGGCCAGAGACCCCAAACCTGGTGCCACTAGGAGAGTGGCAGCACCTCAGCAGGTAAGTTTCTCCTCACTTTGGCCCACGATATCCCCCTAGCTGGGCATCTTGGCAAGGCAAAAACATGGAGTAGGGTGGGGGAACCACTTCTACTGGATAGGTATGTCCCAGAAGGTAAAGGAGTTTTGTAACTCATGTGCCATCTGTCATGGCAGTGGCAAGGCAGGTGGTCACCCAAAGGCCCACTTAATTCCACCTCCAGTGGTTGGGGTTCCCTTTGAAAGGGCAAGGATTGACATTGCCAGTCCCCTTGACCCTTCAACTGAATCAGGAAACTCATCAGGAGATTCATACTGGTTGTAGTGGATCATGCATACAGGTATCCTGGAGGAATTCTGATGAGGACTACTACTGCTCCCGCAGTAGCTAGGGCCCTCATTGGTATGTTTACAAGAGTGGGCTTTCCAAAGGAGGTGGTGTCGGACAGAGGTACAAATTTCATGTCTGGCTACCTGAAACACATGTGGGTTGAATGTGGTGTGACCTATATGCTCACTGCCCATATCTCACCCGCACACCAATGGCCTTGTTGAGAGATTTAACAAGACTTTGAATGATATGATTGGTGGACTCCTTGAAAAACTCAGAAGTAGATGTGATGTCTTACTTCCATGCCTGTTTAGGCATCCTGTAAAGGGATCACTTCCTCTTGTGAAGGAGGGATATGAGAGACCTCTCAGAGAACCTAAACAGGATATTGTGGACTATGTACTTCGCCTTCGCTCTCATATGGCTGAGTACATGGAAATAGCTTCCAAAAACCTTGAGGCCAGCCAGGAGCTCTGGTATGACCAAAAGGCTGCACTGGTGGAGTTTCAACCAGGGCAGAAGGTGTAGGTTTTGGAGTCTGTGGCTCCTAGGGCCCTCCAGGATAAATGGAGTGGGCCAAACTCTATCCTAGCGAGAAAAGGGGAAGTCCCCTACCTGGTGGACTTTTGCTATTGCAGGACCCCCAAAAGGGTTATCTATGTCAATCGCCACAAACCCTTTCACAACAGAGGTGAGATGACTGTGCTCATGGTCGCTGAGGAGGGACAGGAAGCTAAAAGTGAACCTATATCTGATTTCTCCAGAAACCCCAAAGATGGCTCAGTTGAAAGTGATCTTTTAAGACACCCTCACTGACCAACCACTAACAGCAAACTGACTTCAAGCAAGTCTTGCATCAGTAAGCTGAGCTCTTCTCTTTGACCCCTGGTCAGTCTACCTGGCATACACATGATGTGGAAACTGGGGATAGCTTACCTGACACAAATAAAATCTGTAGACAGTCTGATCATGTCAAAGAGAGCCTCAAAGCTGAAGTAAGCAAGATGCTGGAACTGGGAGTCATTGAGCACTCTGAGAACCCTTGGGCCAGCCCATTTGTTTTAGTCCCCAAGCCTCATTTGCAGGGTGGCAATAAATAAATGAGGTTTTGTGTGGACTATAGGGGCCCCAAGGCTGTGACCAAAACACATGCATACCCAATTCCTAGTGCTGATGAAGTGATTGGCAGGTTAGGGGCAACCAAATATCTCAGTACTTTTAATTTCACATCAGGGTACTGGCAAATAGGTCTGACCCCTGGAGCATAGGAGAAATCGGCATTCTCCACATCTGATAATCGGTTTACTGTTATGCCTTTTGGATTGAAGAATGTCTCTGCCACTTTTCAAAGATTGGTGAATAAAGTCCTTGCTGGGTTAGAATACTATCTTGATGATATTGCTGTCTTTAGCTCGACCTGGCAGGATCATTTGATCTACCTTGGAAAGGTCCTAGAGGCTCTGAGAAGTGCAGGCCTCCCTATCAAGGCAAGCAAGGGCCAGATAGGGTGGGGCCTATTGTATACTTGGAACACCTTGTAGGTGGAGGTCAAGTTCAACCACTAAAACCCAAAATCCAGGCAATTCCTTACTGGGTAGCTCCAACCACCCAGTCCCAAATCAGGGCATTCCTTGGCTTGACTAGGTATTACAGGAGGTTGGTTAAAGGATATGGCACCATTGTGGCACCTCTCACAGAACTGAACTCCAAAAAGATGCCCAAGAAGGAAAACTGAACAGTGAGCTGTCAACAGGCCTTTGACACCCTGAAAGAAGCAATGTGCTCAGCACCTGTTGTTAAAGCTCCAGATTACACCAAGCAGTTCATAGTGCAGACGGTTGCCTCTGAACATGGGTTAGGAGCTCCCCTGTCCCAAATCAGTGATGATGGCCATGACCAACCTGTTGCTTTCATTAGCAGGAGGGTACTTCCCAGAGAGCAGCATTGGAGTAGCATTGAGAGGGAAGCCTCTGCTGTCGTTTTGATCCCTGAAGAAGCTGAGGCCATACTTGTTTGGTTCCCACTTCCTTGTTTAAATGGCGCACAGGCCTCTCAGGTGGCTAATGCAGATCAAAGGTGAAAAACCCCAAACTGTTAAGGTGTTCCATTTCCCTACAGGGAATGGACTTTACAGTGGAACACAGACCTGGGACTGACCATGCGAATGCAGATGGCCTTTCTGGGTTTTTCCTCTTAGACAATGACTACTCTCTTGGAAAAGTTTAGTTTTATCCTCTTTCCTTTGGGAGGGGGTCATGATGTAATTTCGACTGGCAGTACACTGGGTTCCTGCCAACCAGGTCTTCAGTGCCAGATCTTTCCCCAAAACTGCATTGTCATTTGCCTAAATGGCAACTCCTTTAGCATCCTCTGTAAATCTCTAGTAAATGGTACCTGTGGTTCCTAGGGTACTAACAAGGGTCCCTAAGGGCTGCAGCATGAAGTATGCAACTCTCCGTGATCCCTAACCAAGCACTGGTCAATATGAGTTCCCTAGCTACATGATGACTTCACTGAATATAGGGATGTTTTGGTATCAAATATCGTGTATTGGTGAATCCACACTGATGCCAGTGTTGAAGTTACCAATACATGCATCTAGAAGGCACCTTAGCTGTCCCCCCTGAAAGACTACTGGTATGTTAACTGACTGGTACTGACCGGGTCAGCCATCTTAGCCATGTTTCTGACTCCCCCCCCCCCCCCCCCCCCCCATGAGAGCCATCCATCTTGGAGGCCAGAGACCAAAGCCTGCACTGGGTGGGGGGGGGATGTTGACACCTTCTCCAGGCAGGATGGACATTCCAGGGTGGGAAGCTTCAAAGACTTAGCAGCCTTTGTAATGCAACCCAGGTCTCTCTAAATTGCGGAGATGACCAACCCTCCCTGTCCTGATCCCATTTCTTGGTGGCAAGATAAGCAGAAAAGTTAGTCAGATTATGAGATGTGCCCAGATGGCAGTTCCCCCACCGAGGTGGACAAACCGAAGTGGATAGCACTTTTTAAATTCCCCCTACTTGGTTTTAATGGAATTAGACCTCTAGGGTCAGGGTTCCCAACAGAAGTTATCATTAAGAGGGTGTAGTCACCCTAAAGTTGGGCAACCCATCGGCTGCCACCTGGCACTCCCTGTAACGCCCCTAAATTGAGTATTTAGGTGGAACCCCTGATCCCAAGAACTCAAATCCTGATGACCTAAGAAGAGTTTCACCGGCAGAAGAGGAGAAAAAAAGCAGCTGACCTGATAACCCCTACGGCCTGTCGGTAACTCTTGACGGACTCTGCACCAAAATAGCTCTCGTCCTGCAGCTCAGCCTCCAGAAACCCAGGAGGACTGCCTCCTTTGACAAAGACTCATGACTCCCGTGAGTCCCTGGCCGGCTCCCCAACCATCTCTAAAGAAAGGACTCTGCAGCCTCCGGTACCGCAAGTACCTGACACCTGAAGTCACCACTGTACCTGCCGTCACCGACCCGAGTGGGAGCCAGTGCCATAAAGGTTCCCCAGAGTCTGAGTCCACCATGGTTTCACCCCTCCTGAAGTAGATTGTGGCCTCTGCACGCAGTCCTCCTTCTCCGCAGCCTCTGTGGTGAGAGAAGCCTAACACCTAAAGCAAACCCTGCACCTGTTGCCTGCTGCCTGATCTGAAGTGGATCCCTGGTGTCAAACATGTGCCCCAATCCTCCTGAGCACAAGTCCACTATGGTTTCACCCCTCCTGAAATAGATTGTGGCCTCTGCACGCAGTCCTCCTTCTCCACAGCCTCTGTGGTGAGAGAAGCCTAACACCTAAAGCAAACCCTGCACCTGTTGCCTGCTGCCTGATCTGAAGTGGATCCCTGGTGTCAAACATGTGCCCCAATCCTCCTGAGCACAAGTCCACTGTGGTTTCACCCCTCCTGGACTCCACAACGATGCCTGCAGCCTCAGACCACAGGGCCCCTCAACCACGAGTTCTTCTGGACACAAAATCCTGATGCCAAAGAACACCCCTGCCTGCGTCACCCCGGGCCTTAAAGAAGAGGACCAAAGGTGCACCTAAGCGTCCCTGAGCACCCCATGGTGGTTTCCTACATGTTGTTTTTTCCCGACTGGCTACCTAGCCAGAACCTGCCGCCTATTTCCACTGAGACAATTCCCATTGAAATATATTTGGACACCCGACGGCATACTACACCTCTGCAACGGACTGCCCCTGTGGTGCCTAGAGTGACCTGTTGGTTTGGTTCTGACCCTTGCCCAATACTTAATTTTAGCCTCTGAATTTGGTCTCTTGAGTTTTCGTAAAGTCCCTGTTTGCTGACTTTGTATTCCTCCCATAGGTTAACATTGAATAACTCAAAAATTGCACAAAGTGTCCATTTTTGCAAGTAAAAAGTATTTATGCTTAAAATATGCTTACCTTGTACGGAAGTTCTTGGTTTCAAAGTATATCTGAAAAAGAAGTGTTATTTTTCTAAATTGGTCTTGGATTTATTCTTTGAGTGTGCGTCTCATTATTGCCTCTGTGAGTACAACAAATGCTTAGCACTACCCTTTGATAAGCCACACTACCACAAAATAGAGTCTTGGTACTAACTACTTTTGCCTCTGTAACCCAATTGGGCATCCACTGGACTACCAGCACAGTGTATTTCTTTTTAGTGCACCATATAGAGAGCCAGCTTCCTACAGTTCCCGTCTTCAAATAGTTTTTTTTATTTAAAATTTGTTTTTGAGGGAGCAGGGTAAGGTACTCTGAAACCTTAGCCCTTGTGGAAGTGACCCATGTGGAAAACCCTATCTCACCCCCATCCCTTGAGCCCAAAATGTTAAAATATATATATATTTTAAACTTTTGGGGTTGCCGCGGTCTCAAGGCACTGGGAATATGAACTACAAAATAAAGGGAGTGAATGTCCATGGGTTGGATGTTGACCACCCAATCCCACTCTGCACACGGTCGTAGGCTGGACACAGCATAAATATGATTCTCGTCCAACGTTCCTTTTTCGAGGAGACCGCTGCACCATGTATGAACCACATGTAATTAAACTTCCTGAGGCAATTTAGAACTGTCCATATTTATTTCAATTCCATCACCACACACATACTGCTTTTGTAGGAGAACCTCAACCCTACATTTAAAAAAAAAAATAAAAAAAAAATCCTTTACCCCCCATTTGTTAAGTAACAAAACTATGTTGTTTAAAAATTATATACAGGGAGTGCAGAATTATTAGGCAAGTTGTATTTTTGAGGATTAATTTTATTATTGAACAACAACCATGTTCTCAATGAACCCAAAAAACTCATTAATATCAAAGCTGAATATTTTTGGAAGTAGTTTTTAGTTTGTTTTTAGTTTTAGCTATGTTAGGGGGATATCTGTGTGTGCAGGTGACTATTACTGTGCATAATTATTAGGCAACTTAACAAAAAAAAAATATATACCCATTTCAATTATTTATTATTACCAGTGAAACCAATATAACATCTCAACATTCACAAATATACATTTCTGACATTCAAAAACAAAACAAAAACAAATCAGTGACCAATATAGCCACCTTTCTTTGCAAGGACACTCAAAAGCCTGCCATCCATGGATTCTGTCAGTGTTTTGATCTGTTCACCATCAACATTGCGTGCAGCAGCAACCACAGCCTCCCAGACACTGTTCAGAGAGGTGTACTGTTTTCCCTCCTTGTAAATCTCACATTTGATGATGGACCACAGGTTCTCAATGGGGTTCAGATCAGGTGAACAAGGAGGCCATGTCATTAGATTTCCTTCTTTTATACCCTTTCTTGCCAGCCACGCTGTGGAGTACTTGGACACGTGTGATGGAGCATTGTCCTGCATGAAAATCATGTTTTTCTTGAAGGATGCAGACTTCTTCCTGTACCACTGCTTGAAGGTGTCTTCCAGGAACTGGCAGTAGGACTGGGAGTTGAGCTTGACTCCATCCTCAACCCGAAAAGGCCCCACAAGCTCATCTTTGATGATACCAGCCCAAACCAGTACTCCACCTCGCTGGCGTCTGAGTCGGACTGGAGCTCTCTGCCCTTTACCAATCCAGCCACGGGCCCATCCATCTGGCCCATCAAGACTCACTCTCATTTCATCAGTCCATAAAACCTTTGAAAAATCAGTCTTGAGATATTTATTGGCCTAGTCTTGACGTTTCAGCTTGTGTGTCTTGTTCAGTGGTGGTCGTCTTTCAGCCTTTCTTACCTTGGCCATGTCTCTGAGTATTGCACACCTTGTGCTTTTGGGCACACCAGTGATGTTGCAGCTCTGAAATATGGCCAAACTGGTGGCAAGTGGCATCGTGGCAGCTGCACGCTTGACTTTTCTCAGTTCATGGGCAGTTATTTTGCGCCTTGGTTTTTCCACACGCTTCTTGCGACCCTGTTGACTATTTTGAATGAAACGCTTGATTGTTCGATGATCACTCTTCAGAAGCTTTGCAATTTTAAGAGTGCTGCATCCCTCTGCAAGATATCTCACTATTTTTGACTTTTCGGAGCCTGTCAAGTCCTTCTTTTGACCCATTTTGCCAAAGGAAAGGAAGTTGCCTAATAATTATGCACACCTGATATAGGGTGTTGATGTCATTAGACCACACCCCTTCTCATTACAGAGATGCACATCACCTAATATGCTTAATTGGTAGTAGGCTTTCGAGCCTATACAGCTTGGAGTAAGACAACATGCATAAAGAGGATGATGTGGTCAAAATACTCATTTGCCTAATAATTCTGCACTCCCTGTACATACACTAACCTATGTGATAACGTACTGCATGTTAAAGGTAAAATCCTATTAAATGTACTGGTCTACAGAGTATATACTGTGTGGTAAATGCAATGCAGTGAAAAGACTTCCTTTTAAAGATACTAACTTGTTTAGTCCTAATGATTCTGACCAAATGTGTTCATACCTAAACAAGATTGACTTCTTCATAAAGAAGCAAGCACAGCGATCAACTCTGCAGAAGTCACACATTCAATGCATGTTATGAGCACAGAGAAGCACGTATACCCACAAACCCTGAATGAATTTTTGTGTAACATCTTTACCATTCCTCAGTCCTAATTGAATGGTAGCCAAGAGAAAGCTGAACATTCAGTTTTACTTACATATAATGTAGCAGTAATCGCATATTACAGTTGTTGGCACATCTATACGATTTAAATTTTGTTTAGGTTTGTACAGATTCTGTCAGGACTGAGAGAGTGCATAGTAGGAGAAATTCTTAGTCATGGATTAGTTCCCTGTTAAAACCCTTTTGGATTTCGATTTGCTTTGTTCAGCATTATTCTGAATCTGCTATTGTATCATAAAACGAGAACTGCTGGTCCATTTTAACATCTACTGTATGTCTGATGTTGCTTACATCATGGAACATTCTCTCTTACATTTAAGCAGATTATTATTGGCTTATTATGAAGATCATTCCCTCAACTTCTTTAGTGCCTACCTGTTAAATATTGATTGATGGATGGATGTGACCACCTTAAATGAAACCCCGGAAAAATGGAGGTTATGTTGGTAGTGTCCTGCCTATATCACAGGGAAAATAAATCTGGCCTTTCTGTTTGTGGCCTGGTTCAACACCTCCCCTCAGAGTTCAAAATCTTGGCTTACTGATGGCCCATACATTGTCAATCGAAGACCAGATCTCTTTAGCAGTGAACACCATCTGTTTTAGAACCAGGCAAGAGTGGCAATTGTGATCTCTTGCCTTGATTTTACTAATAGTACATATTTAAGAGACTGCTCTTATCTTGTGGCCAAGCTACAGTGACTCCAAAATGCAGAAGTGAGAGTCTTCTCAAGCCATATGAAGTCCCATGCTATGAAAATCATTATTCATGATCCCAGTCAGGGTGTGAATGCTTTTTAAGTCTGAATGCCCCTCAACCAGTAGGTCCAAACTTTTCATCAGAACGTAAGACCTATCTGTCTTCTAGGTAGCAGTCATCCACAATTCATGTTAAATTTTTTACTCCCAGTACAGTCAAACTAAATGGCAAAGCTGTGGTTTCTCAGCCTGTGCTATCTCTTCTGCTTGTCATGAAAGTGAGCTGCACTGTCCTCACCTATTCAACACCTTCCATCTTCCATTCTTTGCTGTCTAATGGCTAATAATTTCTTTAAAATGTTTTCTCCATTGGAGCCAGGGGAGTCTTTAAAGGCTCAAATTGCCAAGTGTCTAAATCTGTAATCCGTTTTTCTTCTGAAAGGTGCAGGTAAGGGCTGAGCACAGTGTTTCATACCCTGAAGGAAGTAAAAGATTTTACCAAACCTAGGGACCATTAACATTAATACCATGCCTGCAAATCTGCTGACTGACGCATTCCAGTAGCTCACAACTTCTTCACTACTCTGCCCCTCCCATCCCCCACCCACACACACAATCTCCCCATTGTTACTAAGCACCTGTTTGGAATGAAATAGGGCAGCAGAATGGCAGCATATATCAATTTATTCTGGCTCATGCCTTGAAATAAGGTGCTTCCTACACTGACAGAACACCATACTGTTTACAGACCCAACCAACATCCCTCCAGATAGCCCCCACTGTCCCTCAGTACTGCCTCCCTTTGGCTAACATCCTCCCAGTTTAGCCTTGCTACAATAGCTCACCCGCTGACATCCACGCAGGCAAGATCTACACAACATGATTTCTCATCTCATGCTTCATTACAGCTACTTATTATTGACCTAACTAAAAATGTTTATCCACTCACTAAAACGAATTGTGTGAGACCTAATTAAAGGTGGATCACCTGTATGAAATGGTACAAAGACTGCAAACCTCGCTATAAATCTCTCTTCTGCAAGTACTGTCCTACTGAGCTAGACATGCTAAACATCAACTTCTCCTTCATATTGAAAGATGCCCTCCTGAATTGTAGGCCTGCAGTCTCTAAAGGAACTTCCGTAGCTGCCCTAATCCAAGACTCTGACATTGATGCTCATGTGCGTACAGAAACTTAGTTCTGCTCACCCTCTATATCACTAGGATGCAGCATCTTCCACATCGATGGAGAATAACAAAATGGTGTAGGTTTCTCTTCATGCTGACCAAGATTGGCAACTATGAATGTTGCAGGATATTGGTGGATCTGCTGCCCTGATTTTATTGATTCTGCTGCCTTTGACACAGTTTCTCATACAATATTCTATATATTACTGGAAGCTGGTGTCCGAGGCAAAGCCATACCGTGACTTTATTCATTTTGTTTTTATCAGATCATATGCAGACTTTTAAACTAGCTAATTTTATTTCCAGGTATACATCTGTTTATCTTCAGGTTTGCTCAGGACACTTCTTTGAGTCCTGCCCGGATTAACATTTACATAGCACCCTTAACTTATTCACCACTTTGGAGTTTACTTCAGATGTATATATGAAACTCAGATTGTTTTAAGAATTGGCAGTTATCAGGAGTGCTTTGGGTCGAACTTTCAAAACTGTATCCTTGCTGTCACTTATTGGATAAGCATCAACCAGTGCAAGCTCAATTCTGACAAACCTCAGGCCTGTTATTCAGATCTGCTTCTATTTGCTCAAATACTTGGTGTCCTAATGAGTTGGGGAATTTTCCCCCACTGGTTAGATACAACAGAAATCTTTGTGTCCTCATTGATGGCTCACTTTCTTTTGCTTTATGTATCTCAAAAACAAATCTCCTAATATTTTTAATCCAAAAATATTAAGGAAGGTTTCACAGTTTTTGCTTAAAGATATACAGTTCACTATAGTCAAACCTGCTGTTGGCTCTGATACTAGATTACTGTAACTGTCTTTATCTTCACCTACCAGAGAAGCTTATTCATCAACATCTGTCTAAGCTGCCATATCAGTCTCCTGTCTCTCTACACGTCAGATCTTTACACTGGTTGTCTATAGAAAAAATGGAACTCTTAAAATGTTTGATTTATCAAAGAACTTTAAATGTTCCCACCATCTCATTTGTTTCATTCTACTAATTCCCGTACTCTTAAAAGTTCCTAAGATCAGGAAGATCGACTGGATTGTCGCTACATTTCTTATTAGATTTGAGTAATCCCCTCCAGTTCAGAAAGGGGCTTTCTACTGTGTACACATACAAAGTGCAACACAATACAGGACCAGGATACCTGAACAGCAGCATACACATTAATCAGACCGCCAGACCTCTACGCTGTGCCTCACTCACTTACACGCACTTCTTAGATCCACAAAAGTAAAGCAGGAGGTTGTCCTTTTTTCTACATCGCACCCAAAACATTGAACAACCTCCCTCAACACATCAGAGCCTCCCCCTCACTTCTGGAGCTCTGCAAGAAGCTGAAGACCCTGCTTTTTGAATAAACAGTGAGGGGCTTGCATACCTACTCACCTGTCCAAACACCATTGATGTTATTTATAAATAGATAAATTAAATGGTTTGTCTGCAATCCCAGAAGTGGGTCTCTTTTGGATGAGACGTCTTTGGGAAGGAGCAGCAGACACCGCATGTTACCCACCAGTCTGTCTACTTGGGGGAACACAGTGCTTATTGGACAGTGTCTCATTGGTAGTAGCCAAGACAAAAGATAGAAACTGAATATAGAGCTGTGCATCCCAGCGCTAGTCTTCCCTCTCTCAGACCCTACGTAACTATTTATGTTTCAGGTCCTGTTGTGGGGCAGATGAAGGTGCTTCACCCTGATCTGATCCGCACTCTAGTTGGGCCAAGTACAAAAGATTGTTTATTTTCTATAGCTTTAATTTGTGACCTCAGCATTGTGGCCATGTGGCTGGACCCCTAATGTCTCTAACTCAGGTAGGCCATATTTCACTGTCAAAGTAATACGATATGAGTGGATAGCCAAACAGTGACGTGAAGTTGAACACTCAAATACTTGATTCACATGTTGAAAGCTTTGGATTTGAATATATGATTTGTTACGGAGATGTGAATAGTAAGATGTATCTCTACCTTTTTCTGCCCCAGTTTATGCAGAACAAAGAAATATCTTCTATCCCTACATATCGTTGAAGAGTATAGATTTGTGGCAATCTAAGGAGGTGTATTTTGGATGCACTGGGCAAACTCTCCTTTCCAAAACTTCAAGTATTAAAAGCAGTCATTGCTCACATTTGAGAAGCAGCAAATATTGAAATTCACAACGAATGGCAGACATCCTACTGTCCAGCATACCCACACTTCTACTGATGAATGCAGTATCTTCTATGTGTGGGCAAATTATTTGGTACAGGGATGGACAAAGTTACACATGGGATGGTTGCAGTATTTTAGCCTGGGACCAGATGGCATCCAATACTTCCTTTCAGCCCTTTACATTTCTGAAAGATAGTGACTGAGGGCAATCAATGATGGAGTGGGTTGATTGGTTACCAGCAGGTTTTGCTGCCTAGAAAGCCCTTAATTTATTTACGTTTATGTGCCGAAAACTCCAGGCCCCCAGCCAATGGTAAACGTCCTGTCATTCAGTGAAATCTCACTTCTGATAAAAGAGGTACCCCTCTTGTGTGGCTGGGCCAATCTCAACTGACCACAGTAAGCCAAAATTGTGACTGTGGGAAATAAGTGTAGTGTAAATAGTTTCTTCACGTGGTCACAGTGTTGGCCTTTTCGCTTACATGCAATAGGTCCAGCCACACACTGGTTACCTTTTTTGTTAGAAGAATTATAGGAGCATTCATTGTGGGACTTTTACCATTTCTCACAAGTTCTGTGTTTTTTCCTTCACATGCAACTGAAATGGATTTTTTTTTAAACCATTTTACCCATATTTTGATTTTTTTACAGAAAATTTTGGCTAAGAATAGGTAGTGGCATCCACATATACTACAACACCCTGCATTCTCTTGGGTCTTTATTTTTGTGAAGGGCGTGAAGCTGGCAGGCTTTCCCACGTGCCACATTACCAAAGCCCCGAGCACAGCAGCTACCCACATCACAAAAAGATTTTATGCAAAGGACCTTTGAAGCTTCCTAGGTTCCGGCCATTTCCGGCAAAAGACCATCCCACACATTTATACCGTTTTTATTGAGAGACGTTTGGTAACACAGGGTAGTAGGACATTTACTATTACCTGTTGAACGTCTGTATATATTTTGCTTCCTGTAGGAAGTCACTGTCCACAGGAAACCATTTTGAAAAAACACACCTGCACAATAACCTGCCATTGTCTGTGATCCAACATTCAGGCTGGATTAAATGTCTCATATTCCTACACTCTCATTCTTCTGTAAATTTAAAATGTTCTAAGATTTTATTCATATCTAATTTTATACTTTAATATTCTCTTTGAGTTGATAGTGCGCAGGGAAAAACCTCTGTGATCCATAGCTCGATTGTTGGCTTTGGGTATTGTATGTTTGTTTTGACAACATACACATCTGTGCAACTGGAAAAGTCTGATGAATGTATCAGTTTATTACCTTTGGATACTGGCTTTCAGTGCGAAACGTTAAAAAGGAAAACCTTTTTGACTAGTTCTTTCTTCCCCACGTAAACTATTTTTTTCCACATGATTTGTTGATCTTGACATTACTCTGAATTCATAATCTTTTTTAATATTCAGAATTGTAACATTTTCTTGGCTAACCAGTGGATGTTTATACCGGTTTTCCCCACAAATTGCTTGTAATTGGAAACAAAAAATGCAGGCTATATAGACCACCTCTTAGAAAATTGCTTTAAAGGCGGTGACATTTTTCTCTGTCTCTTTCTGAAAGCTTGTAAGAAAGTGGATTTACCATAGCTAACCTTTGCCTATGTCCTACGTAGAAAAAAAAAAAACATATTGGGAAAAATGTAATCCTGACATATTTTGGCTAATCATAATTCATCAGGTACCTTTTTAGAGCGACCAACAGGAGAAACGTTTGTGGTGGAAAAAGGTTATCAACGCTTAAGCTCGAACTTCCCCGGATGTCAAAAACGGCTCACCATGGGGGTTGTGCGGAGTTAGCAGTGAATTGTTGTAGCACTGATGAACTTAGTTTCTCTTGTGATTCGTTTTTTTTTTTATTTTTTTTTTTTATGCGAGATTCCAACCTCCCCCGGGGAAAAGATAACTAATACACCCAGATATTGCTCATCAAACGATTATATACATATAACAAAGTTGCACATGAAAATGCTATGGACATCGATGACGCAGAAAGACATAGTAACAAGCATTTACAATGCCATAAGTCTTGCAATTGCATGAGTTAGAGCTATTGGCATTGTAAATTCATAACTTGACTTTTCTTGCCACATAAATTGGTCAACCCTGCATCATAATTTCCTATTTCCTGCCATGTAATTCCAATGGCATTGCAAATAACTAAAACCCTTTAATTTACCTTCTTCCTCTATCTGCAGCAAAAAAAGAAAATATTGCCTTTTAGCATCCTAATTTAAATCTGCCATGCTAATTCCAATAGAATACCACTTTCACCACCCCATCATCAGAGTTGCTGTCTGGCTAACACAGTTCCCCAAAAAAGACACAAGACCGCCACAGAGGCGAGATAAACTAGAAGGCTCACTCAAACTTTTCAAGAGTGTTCAAACAGTAATAGTGTTATAAGGATGTTAAATTGGCCTGAATTATGGTCATAACTATAATAGGGAGAGATTATTACAACATATACAATTATCATATAAACCTTTATCAGAAATAAACTTTTGGTTTTAGACTCTGTCTCAAAACAGCTCCATAACAAAAATATCATTTGTAAGAAACATGTCATGTAACTATATTGTTAGCCCCTAGAGGGCATAACTCCATGAAAAAAAGCCGACCGTAATGTAGTGTAACCATATACTATTTTTAGGGCTAGCAGGCCTACTGCAATATTACTACAAACAAGGCCTTCAAAACAAAACTTCTACCAGCTGTAAAACAAAAGTTGTAGCAATGAGAAAGCTTAAAAGACACTGAATGGTGGGAGGGGTTATTATTTGGGGGACCCTCACTAACCTAGTGTGGGGACCCAGATATGATGTAGGCAGAGCATTTTTTGAAGATGGTCCCATTGCCCTAGGACCACCACAGGCTGAGTTATGAGCAAAAATGTTTTGTAAAAGTAATATCCTGCAAAGCATTATGGGGCGAGTTTTTGTACCGCAAATACTATAGAATGTTGACTGCAATGCTCAGAACAGTCCCTAGATGACAGCACAATAACAATAGCATTTGGAAGAAACATGGTCCTGTAATCATAGTCAGCCCTTAGAGAGAATAACCACATGAAAAAAGAATGGGATAAAATAATGCAGTGTAACCATATATTTAGCCTCTAGAGGGCATAATGCATAACACTTTTTCAAGGCTAGCAGGCCTTTTACAATAGATAACAAACATGGTCCAATAAACTTAACTTCTCCTAACTGTAAAACAAAAGATCCAGCCATGAAAGAGCTTAAAAATAAAATGAATGGTGGTAGGGGTTATTAATTTGGAGTCCCCACTAACCTAGTGTGGGGATCCAGAGATAATGTAGACTGAAAGCACATTGTGGTCAATGTTTTGGATGCGGTCCCATTGTCATAGGACCACCACAGGCTGAGTTACGAGCAAAATTGTTTTGTAAAAGTAATACTCTGCAAAGCATTATGGGGAACGTTTCAGTGTCATAAATATTTTAATATGTGGATATGATTGCACTGCTTAGAACAGCCCCTCGAGGACACCACAATGAAAACAGCATCTGTGGAAAAAATAAAAAAACATGGTCATGTACCTTTATAGATGGCCCCTAGAAGGCATAACCACGCAAAAAGTAAATGGCAATACATATTGTAGTGTAACCATATATTTAGCCCCTAAAGGGCATAGCACATTATATATTTTCAGGGGTAGCAGGCCTATAGCAATGATATTACAAACAAGGCCTTAAAACACACAATATATTCCCAGCTATAAAACAAAAGTTCTAGCCATGAAAGTTCTTAAAAAGATACTGATTAGTGGGAGGGGTTATTATTTTGAGGTCACACTAACCTAGTGTGGGGACCCACAGATGACCTAAACAGTGTTGTGCTGAATATATTGGTGGCGGTCCCCTTGTCCTAGGACTACCACATGCTGAGTAATGAGCAAAAATGTATTGTAAAAGTAATGCCATACAAGGTATTATGTGGTGAGTTTTCAGAGTGCAGTGAATATTGTAGTATCGGCTCTCCCGCTGTGCTGGGAGAGCTTATTTCGCTTTGAGGATGCCTGTTTTATGTAAAGCATTTAACAATTTCACATGTCTTAAGGAGAGAGCACCAAGAAATAACTCTGCTCACAGCTACCTAACCAATGTGAGCAGCGCTCCAATACCACTGATCTAGTTCATGCTGTTGTGCCTGTTCGCATCATGGCCGCCATGCAACACTAAGCAGAGAGAGAAAAAAAATAGTTTGCCCACGCTGAAGTATATCCTCAATCGTTCAATAATCCATGTAGCACAGGCAGTGTTGCAGGGCATGACAAAAACAGCCTCAAGACGAGGCAAACATAAAGCATTTACCAATGACATCAAGTGATTTTTGAAAGGCAAGCCCAGGAACGAATGAAAGTGATGGGCGTGAGGTGGGCCTGGTTAAAAGCTGACTACTTACAACAGATCAACGCGCTTGTGCACTTTACCTAAAAAGTAGGTGGCGCAAACAGTCTGTGTGCATCTGTATATGGAATCTGTCGTCTTCACATATGTCTGTTGGAATTGTAGTTAACGCTATAGAAAAAAACAAAAAAAATTCAGAGCAAACTATAATTGTTGGTTTCTTCAGTGTATTCGTTTTTCACACAGGATTATGCATAGGATACAATTAGCTGATGGATATATTTCTAGGACAGCTCTGCTGTTGCATAGCGGTCTGAACATTAATCTGTTTTGAAAGATTTACCAGTTGCCATAGGGACCATATCAGGTCTTTGCAGACAGCATCTCTCTTCCTGCGAGAAAAGAGATCCTGCGAGAAAAGAGATCATGCCATTTGATTATATCTTGTCAAGCCAAGAAAGAAGTTGACAGTTAATTCCATTAGTGACAGTGTGTCATCCAACCATAAAAACTGTCATAAATCAAGCACCTTATGAATAACCTTCATTTCATCATTTGGGCAATTGATTTACTGCCAGTGGCGCATGGGACTCAATTCTGTTCAGGAACAGCAAGATTGCGATGCAAAGTTCGGGTGCTATCTTTAGATTTTTAAAATGGATACCATTGCTTCTCGGTTTTTGTTGCTTGGTGAGCTCCTGCACCCACTCTCGGAATCTTTTTGACCTCATGGTCACAGCTTTTAATCCTGTGGGTCCACTCTACCTTTCATCCTTTCGAGGTTGATAAAATTAGTACCATTTAGTTAGGCAGCTATAAACATCTGTTATTTAGCACCATGATGCCCCAAGTGATAAATATGTGCTTTACAAATACACCTGAAGTGATGGTGGTTCATTGAGGGCTGAAAGTGCTCTGTTTGGAGCAGAAATATGGGGGCTATTCAGTTAGAGTAATTATCGGCATCTAAAATTCAAACTAAGTTCAGCACAGCCAACTCAGTCTTAACATACCAGAGTGAAGGAGCCCTACTTATTTGACTATGGGAACAAACCTATCCAAGCTCCTGCCTAAGGTTTCAACCACAAGCAGTTTCATTACTGCACAGGTTTTAGGGTTGTTTTACAATTGATTTGCATTAATATAAAAGTTCTTCTTTATGCCTTTATATGCGTTCCTGCTTCCAGGTGATGCAGCTTTCACAAGATCAATTCTTAGGAGTCTAAATTTTTTATGAATATCTTACCTTAATAAATGAAGTGGCATTTGAACATTTTTTAAATTAAATAATTGTGTGTGCTGGAGGAAGAATGTGCATACTTTTATCGCCAAGCAACAAATTATTGGGCAATCGAACTTGAGCTAGATTAGGTTATATGCAGATATGAGAAGGCGCAGATCTGCTTCAGCTGGAGGTTCTGCCCTTAAGGCGAGCACTAGTGCAGGACCTGGTCATGGGTCTCTTTGGGTGTGTAGCTGAGCGGTCCCTACAGGGACAAAAATGCTCGACTGTGGTTCGCATGGGGATTCTTCCCTTAAATCTAACACTAAGCTGTCTTGCAGGGATGCGAAGTCTCTACAATGCTTTGGCTGGAGATGGTACAGAGTCTGGTCACACCTCCTTTCTGATGGGCAGTTGGAATGTAATTTGGACGACAAATGCACATTTCCATGGTTCGCTCCATATATTTGCCCACAGTGAAGAAATGGCTAGAACTAATCTTTATTAACCTTCCTTTAGAGATCATAGCAATTAAAGGACCTCATTCTAGTAATCCACCACAGCAGGAACAAGGTTAACCAATTTGCCATCCGCTCATGAATTTCCACTTTAGCGCTTTGCGTTGTACTGTTAACTTTTAACTGCTGTTCTTTGGTAGTTCTTAAATTGTATAACGTATGATCTCACAATGTAATCTTTGATTATTATTTTTCTTTTTCTTTTAACTACTTGACAATTTTACATTATCTTTGGGTGGTATCTGAGTTTTATTTCTATTGTATCATTGCTGGTGAATTTTAACACTGGTGTGTGTTTTTAGTGTATGGCAATATTAGCAATAGTAACAAATAACGTTGATGACGGTGTGTTACCACAGGAGGTGTTACTGTTATTGAAAAAAATTGTATGGTGGTGCCGATAGCTGTACCACATGTCCAATGCATTTAGGGCAATGTGCACAATGCTAAGAAAGCGTAGAGGGAGCAGGTGGCTGGAGTAATGGAGGTGTTATATTTGTGGATTGATTTTATTTTTATTTTTATTTGTATTTTCTTTTTCTCTAGGTTTATTTTTTTCCATGTAATAATTAACATTGAGTGTTAATATTTTTATGAAGAACCCCATGCGTAAACAATGAAATAGTATATATGCAGTTGAAATGATTGAAACTAAGTGTTAGAAGTGTATTTTTTTTAACATATTTTATTAATGCCACATTTTATTGAAGCTGCCATATTAGTGAAATGGATCCTGGGTGATTTCTTTGTGTCTTCACTCTTGTGTTCACTCCTCCCATTAGGTTCCTCTGCTCATCTTCTCTCCCCACTGGCTCCACTAACGCGAAGACAACTGATGCAGTGTGCTTTCTGGTTAATGACAATGCAAAAACCATTTAAATTAAGTTTTTGTTGTAGTAGGAAGGTGGTTTCAATGTTTTGTTTTTCTTCTTTTGGTTTCCTGTGGCAGAAGTAATTTGGCATTTTTCTAAATAGCTTTTGCTAAATGTAAGTTATATTCAAAGCTCTCTGGAAGACTATCACTAGGATGCATCCTGCTTACTTAGAAAATGGGATAGCACTAGCATATAATGCCATTTACATGGTATAGTCTGATTTTGCCAACCAAAATGCTACATGGATCATGCCATGCTGAGTCTGTGCTTCCCACTAATTTCCTATGCAAGAATTGTGTATAAGAACCTCTTAGTTTTGGGAGCGAGACAGATTTTTCTTGCAGACTTTCCTGTTCTTTTGGGGATGCGCTCTGACTTTTTCTTGATTTTGGTGCTCATTTGAAACTTATAATTTATTGACTAGTCTGTATAACTTTGCATTTTTAAGCCTTCATTGCATTATTCTGTACCATTTGACTTTGAGATTTTTGTAGTAAAATTACTTAACTTCCCCCTGATCTAGAACTCAGTTCAGTGGTTGTTATTACTTATTATGTGACTAAACTCATGTTGGGTGGGGTGTTCTCCTATGCAAGATCAACCCAAATTGAACCTCCTAGGTAAATGGTGATATTTTGAAGATTTTGGGGTGTTATGATTATTGGGGTACAGTCTTTAACATTTGTTGTGAGGGGTTCCTCTTCCCCTTATGGGAACTGTTTAATTCATGATGAAGTTTGAGTGGTGTTTGGAGATTGACGAGGGTTTAAAAACTTCGGGAAGATGATCATTGTAGCTATTTCTAGTTTTCTTTTTGAGTTTGAGAGATGTGCTTATAGGGACTTAAGAATCGAGTAGCATCTGTGCCCATTGAAGCCATTCTTATGAATTAGTTAATTTTTTGGGTTAGTGTGTGTGTGTTTTTCTGTGGATAACTTTATATGTGATGCATGTGTGTTAGTAGAGGTTTTAGAAGCAAATGGAGTTGGTTTATGGAATGGGAGACTTTGGGCCCAAAGGCTAGACTATAGGGTATTTGGCTTTAGTTTTTAGGAGCATATTTTTTTTTTTTTTTACTCAGCCAGTTAAGAGACGTCCATTGTCAAATGTGCGTAGGCAAAGCAAAAGCCATTTAGTTGTTTTCAGGATAACCATGGGCAGGGGTGTGGAATTTATTAAAATATCTAATTGTCCAGGGGACAGGTTGCTTCTCAAATCTACTTGTCCCGTAAAAAG
Organism: Pleurodeles waltl; assembly: GCF_031143425.1. NCBI lineage: Eukaryota > Metazoa > Chordata > Amphibia > Caudata > Salamandridae > Pleurodeles > Pleurodeles waltl. The sequence continues at coordinate 1,168,896,333 of NC_090437.1, forward strand.
ATCTACTTGTCCCTTTGGTGCCATGTAGTGTGGTGCCACATTATGGCAGCAATCTCATTATGTAAGAGCTCTGATAATAGCCTTTCTGATTATGCTAGGGCTACTACCATAGTAGGGCTTGAATACTTGCAGTTCCAATCCCTACTGTAGCAATTTCCTTATTTTGCCACCTTTCTGCAGATCTGCATACTGGGGCTGGAGTAAGCAGTAAGCAATAGTTCCAGGGCTGGAATGCCTTTGAGTCTGCAAACCTACTAACCTGCATGTTCTAAAGATTTTCACCAGCTTCTCTCTAATATTTTCCCATAATAAGAAAGGTTGGACATTTACTCCTGACAATGGCAGAGTTAGAACTTCTTCCAGGGTTGGGAAGAAAGTGGCTGGAGGGAAAATGAACTTGCAAATGCTCAATAGATTTTCACATGAGCGTATTTACCCATGCTAAAATACAGTTCACAAATATTTTATAGGGGTACGACATATACCATGGGTCCACTTTTGTGACTTTCTTTAAGAATTTGGGGCCACATGTAGGTAGGTTCAGATTTGTGACCCGCAAATTGCGAGTCGCAATTCCAAATGTAGGATGGTGTCCCTGACACCATCTGTGATTCGCAAGGGCTTCGCAAATGCCCACCTCATGAATAATCATGAGGTGGGTCGCAATTTGCGACCCCCTTGCGAATGGCGGCCCTCACAGGGATGGAGGCCTGCTGGAGACAGCAGACCACCATGTCTGTGACTGCTTTTCAATAAAGCAGTTTTTTTTTGTTTGTAATGCAGCCCGTTTTCCTTAAAGGAAAATGAGATGCATTACAAAAACGAAAAATGAAACGTTTGTTTCATTTTTTCAGAGCAGGCAATGGTCCGCACTGCCTGCTCTGAAAAAATGTTTACAGTGACATTCACAATGGGGAAGGGGTCCCTAATTAGGTCTGGTGTTAACAAAGACATTTTGTTTTTATTAAACTTCTATTTCTCTTTTGGCTGGCTTTACTGTGAGTGATCGCATTCTGCTCTTCCACGAGGAGCATATTGGCACACAAAATAGTTGTGTTCAGTGTCAGGAACTACAGTGGCAATCAGTGATGTAACGAAACTGGAGGGTGCCCCTTTGCAAAGAACATGGAGGAGCCCCCTCTCCAGTCTCACTCAGGGCAGGTGCTGTGCTGAATGGGCCCCCTGGAGGGCGGCTGCGGGGCCTTTGTTATGCCACTGGTGGCAACGTGTGCTTTTAGAGTTCAAAAACGTTTTGGGGGGGCTTTGCCAGTGTTTGTTACAATGTTGAGGGCCTGGTAGCTCCCACAACAATAAAGTGTTACAAAAGCCATGTCAAAACAAGACACGCATTGATAAAACTAAAAGACTTATAAAAATATCAGATCAGTTGTTTTTGTCAGTGTTTGTTTATTTTCATGCTTCCCACAATCGTGTTGAAAATGGTTACACTGATTTTCCATTAAAAATATTTTTGGGAAATACTAGCATGCATCAAAACATTTGACTAAATGACACTTCATTTGCATCTAATCAGAGAGCATTCTGGGAGCATTATACTTAGCCTTATAAGCTAACCTTTTCAAACATGTGTATACACGTTTTTTTTTTGTACTGGAACCAACGTCAGTAGTGAAGTGTGACCTTAAAACGTTTATTTACAGCACTCACCCTAATAATGAAGGCTTTCAAATACTGAACCATAAATACAAGTTGGAACAGCATTATCTTTTGGAAACACATTACCTCAACTGCAGAGAGTTCCACTCTCTGTAACCAGGCAGCCAAAGGGTTTGTGCTGCAGAGGGTTGGGCCTACTTGTCCCAAGGACAAAGTAAACATAAAAACTTGTTGCCCTTGACCCCAAACAAGATGTCCTGGGCGTGGCGATAGGAATTCCACATCCCTGATGGGCTATGTGAATTAATCCCATTAGTATTGATTGTGTGCACATTTTAGGTCTTCTGTATATCGCTTTAGATGTCAAGCAGAACTCATGTGTTAACAAATTAAGAGAATTACTTTCACTGTTGACTTGTGAGGTTATGCAGTTGCTAAAGTTATTTTAAATAGTTCAGTAAGCACATCCGCACCACTTCAGTAAGAGCTGTTGCCAGAGCAGCATCTAAAACTGATTAAAAAAGGAACAACCACAACAAGGGTGAAAAATGACTACCAGCACAACAGGTTAAACAGCAGAGACCACAGTTTTCAGTGTGTTGGGGGCAACACCAGATACCTGCAGGTTGGAAAAGAAAGCAGTGGCAGTAGCGCCCACCAAAGCAAGAATGGAGCAACAGTTGCCACCAAGTAGCCACTAAAGCGACCACCACACCAGCATTAGTTGTCATAGCATCAGCAAAGTGACCAAAGCTGCCACCATGGCAATGACAGAGCAGTCATCCTGGCTGGGGTCGCCACAAACATAATCATCTAAATATACCACCACACAAGTAACCGCATTCACAATAGCTTAAGGCACGGGATGGACAACCGAAGCTACAGAGGACGAGACTGCAGCCACTACCACATTAGTAATGAGAGCTGCTAAGCAACTGTAGTGACCACAGTTGGTCCTGTAGTGTCAGCCAACTTGTTTAATCGGATTGGGGTATTTTTTGTACCACAAAGAGAGCTTCGTCCTCGGCATTCCCCAAGACAGACACGCAGCTCGCTGGGGTTGATCTGACTTGCAGAATGAAATTGTCATTAAGGTTGATCTCCTGTGGATCATCTCCCTTCTAGTGGAGATTATCTAGCTCTGTACACGGCCCTCTCCTACCTGTTGTAACCTGTGCTAAGGCAGTACTATCTGTTAGCGGGCAAAAAAAATATTGGTGGTACACAAAGATGGCATCTCAAACTGAGTGAAATGGATATTCGATTCTTTGCCCTGCTCTTTGTGGGCTACTCCTTCTCTTCTTCATAAGAAGTATGCTGCTTACTTGTTCATCCATCCAGACTTTGATTCACTATCGTAAACAGCCACACAACCACTTAAAAAATCTTGCCTTTAAGATCATAACCACTATCACCTATAAAATAGTCATACTTATGGCTTTGCCATTTGAGAGAGGGAAACATCCAATGAAGAAAGGCGGGCAAAATTTCACTCTCTAAACGGATGCCTGAAATAAACCGATTTCTGATAGAAATTTTTGGGGGGGGATCCATAATTGCCAAGTAGGCCCATAGATTTAGTGTGGCTGAAAGTTGCGCGGTGTAGCCCCAGTTTGTGACCAGCGTAACAGCCCGTCACCCATAACTAACACCCACACTTCTCATCACAGCTGTAGTGTGACCAACAATAGAATTGTGAATACCTGTAGACCCTTGGAATGACAAATGATAAATCCGAAAAAGTTTGCCTTTGGAACAGTAGCTGCTTTTATTTCAGAAAGTCCCACCTAGGCACACAGGCATGCAGTGCTTCACTGGGTAAAAGTAATTGCGGTGTTATTTGGTGTGGAGTTAGGCATGTACTTCTCTTGATTTCTCGTTCAATTATTCACGAGACCGAGAGTGACCTTCAAGTCGCGAGCCTCTTTACACAAGGTGTTTAGCAATCAGGAATTCTATCTAGGAAATCAGATGGCTCTTACTGAATGTATGACGAGCTATGGTAATGTGGAGGCCAATCCTGTTCTTCAAGCAGGCCAATGCCTGTGTAAAGAATGTAACCTGAGAGCTGTAGTACAAAGTTTTCAGAGGGCGTGTTAATGTTGCTCCTTAGTAATTTCTCCACTCCCTCGGACTAGTACAAAGTGCTGGTGGGAGCCGTCGCTTCCTTCCTTGTTGACTGAGCAACTGGAGTCGCCCAGAAGCGGCGTCTCTTGGCTCCAGCGGACTAAACCTGAGTGTTGAGCTTGATTTGCCATGGAATATCCTAGCGGAGCAATGGACATTTCAGCTAAAACGCCTTCTGAAGTGTGACTCGGAACGAACCCCTGACGACGCCCGGCCGTGAAGCCCCTACCGCTCTTCAAAGTGAAGCTATGACCGCGCCGTCATTGCTGCTGTGTACGGACAGGTTTGTACACAGCGCAACTTTGTCTTATAGAAGCCAGCTCCCAATGCAGTATTTTAATTCATTTTTGCGTTTGCCATATTTATTCAGTAGTTCCCGTAATTGCACTAATTTCCGAAAACACTTGGCGACAATATAACTTGTATGAATGCGCTTTACAAATTAACTTAGCGCGAAGTCGAGAAGCGCTGGTAAACTTATATATATATATATATATATATAGTTTTTTTTTTTTTTTTTTTTTAGTCTGATAATGTCTCCTAACGTTTTACGGTTCTTCGACATTTCACGAAGTAGTTCGTTTTAAGGAGTTCTTTTCTAGAGACCATACATAGGTTGTTTGCTGCTGTCACGTTCTGTTTTTCACTGTTCAGTATTGTACTCATATATTTTTTTTTTTTTTGCATGTAGCAACATGCTTCAAATTGCGAAACAAGCAAATGTAAAATATTGACATTTCCTGCGTATGACAGATTATTCTATTAATACCGTTTTTTCCATATTGACATCTGATTGGATATTTCATTGCTAAACTTGCCACATACACAAACTCCTCCTTTTAGCAGCAGTGCGTTGGAATTGGTACATTTCCCTAGCCGTCGACGGTCCTGTTCAAACTTGTAGAATGATTCCTATGGCAGAAACGTCTGTCATGTTCTCTGTTAGCATTGAGATGACCGTCGCTAATTCTTAGCTAAGATTCCCTTTACTAAATTGCTATTATGTTCTACAAACCAAATTTACAATTTTGAGGCCAAATCAAATCAAATCATTAACATTTATAAAGCGCGCTACTCACCCGTGCGGGTCTCAAGGCGCTAGGGGGGAAAGGGGGAGTTATCGCTGCTCGAACAGCCAAGTCTTTAGGAGTCTCCGGAACGCGGAGTGGTCCTGGGTGGTCCTGAGGCTGGTGGGGAGGGAGTTCCAGGTCTTGGCCGCCAGGAAGGAGAAAGATCTCCCACCCGCCGTGGAGCGGCGGGTGCGAGGGACGGCAGCAAGTGCGAGGCCAGCGGAGCGGAGGGGGCGGGTGGGGACGTAGAAGCTGAGGCGTCTGTTGAGGTATTCCGGTCCCTTGTTGTGGAGGGCTTTGTGTGCGTGGGTGAGAAGACGGAAGGTGATCCTTTTGCTGACTGGGAGCCAATGCAGGTGTCTCAGGTGTGCGGAGATGTGGCTGTTGCGGGGTACGTCGGGGATGAGGCGGGCCGAGGCGTTTTGGATGCGTTGCAGGCGGTTTTGGAGTTTGGCTGTGGTCCCGGCGTAGAGGGTGTTGCCGTAGTCCAGGCGGCTCGTGACGAGGGCGTGGGTCACGGTTTTTCTGGTGTCGGCGGGGATCCAGCGGAAGATCTTACGGAGCATGCGGAGAGTGAGGAAGCAGGCGGAGGACACGGCGTTGACTTGCTTGGTCATGGTGAGAAGAGGGTCCAAGATGAAGCCGAGGTTGCGGGCGTGGTCTGCGGGGGTCGGTGCGGTGCCGAGGGCCGTGGGCCACCAGGAGTCGTCCCAGGCGGACGGGGTGTTGCCGAGGATGAGGACTTCCGTTTTTTCAGAGTTAAGCTTTAGGCGGCTGAGCCTCATCCAATCTGCGACGTCCTTCATACCCTCTTGTAGGTTGGTCTTGGCGCTGGCGGGGTCCTTGGTGAGGGAGAGTACAAGTTGGGTGTCGTCGGCGTAGGAGGTGATGATGATGTCGTGCTTGCGTACGATGTCGGCGAGGGGGCTCATGTAGACATTGAAGAGTGTCGGGCTGAGCGATGAGCCTTGAGGTACGCCGCAGATGATCTTGGTGGGTTCTGAGCGAAACGGAGGGAGGTAAACTCTTTGGGAGCGGTTAGCGAGGAAGGAGGCGATCCAGTCCAGGGCCTGGCCTTGGATCCCGGTGGAGCGTAGGCGGGTGATTAGGGTGCGGTGACAGATGGTGTCAAAGGCAGCCGAGAGGTCGAGGAGAATGAGGGCGACTGTTTCACCGTTGTCCATCAGGGTTCTGATGTCGTCTGTGACTGAGATGAGGGCGGTTTCCGTGCTGTGGTTGGTTCGGAATCCGGTTTGTGAAGGGTCGAGCAGGTTGTTGTCTTCCAGGAAGGTGGTCAGCTGTTTGTTGACGGTCTTTTCTATTACCTTGGCTGGGAAAGGTAGAAGAGAGATGGGGCGGAAGTTTTTCAGGTCGCTTGGGTCAGCCGTAGGTTTCTTTAGTAGGGCGTTGACTTCAGCGTGCTTCCAGCATTCGGGGAAGATAGCAGAAGAAAAAGAAGAGTTGATGACGGTCTGGAGGTGCGGGGCGATGATGTCGTCGGCTTTGTTAAAGATGAAGTGCGGGCAGGGGTCCGAAGGGGCGCCGGAGTGGATAGAGTTCATGATGGATTTGGTTTCTTCCGTGTTGATGTGGGTCCAGTTGTTGAGGGTGATGTCCGGGGAAGCGGGTTCAGTGGTGTATGGTTGGGTCTGGTGTCCGAAGCTGTCGTGGAGGTCGCTGATCTTGCGATGGAAGAAAGTGGCGAGGGATTCGCACAAATCCTGTGAGGGCGTGACGGCGTTGGCGCTGGCGCTGGGGTTGGAGAACTCTTTGACGATGCTGAAGAGTTCTCTGCTGTTGTGGCTGTTTTTGTCTAGTCTGTCGGTGAAAAAGTTCCTTTTGGCAGTGCGGATCAGGTGGTGGTGTTCGCGTGTAGCGTTCTTGAGGGCGGTCATGTTGTCAGCGGTGTGGTCCTTGCGCCAGGCCTTCTCAAGGGCACGACAAGTTTTCTTTGATTCTTTGAGGGTGTCAGAGAACCAGAGAGGTTTTTTGGTGTTGGTCTGTCGATGCATGCGTTTGAGGGGAGCAAGGTTGTCAGCGCAGTTGGAGATCCAGTTTGTGAGGTTGAGAGCTGTGTCGTTGGGGTCGGTGGTGAGGGTGGGTTGGTTGGCGGCGAGAGCGGAGAAGAGTTGCTCTTCAGGGATCTTGTTCCACTGTCGATGAGGGATGGGTTGAGTGCGGAGGTGGGAGGTCTCGCGTCGGAATGTGAAGTGGACGCAGCTGTGGTCGGTCCAGTGTAGGGCAGAGGTGTGGCTGAAGAAGACGTGTTTGCTGGCGGAGAAGATAGGGTTGAGCGTGTGTCCGGCGATGTGGGTGGCGGTGTTCACCAGTTGTTTGAGGCCGAGGTTGGCGAGGTTGTCGAGCAGGGTGGTGGTGTTGGGGTCGTTGTTTTGTTCCAGATGGAAGTTGAGGTCGCCTAGGAGGATGTAGTCCGGTGAGGCGAGGGCGTGCGGGGAGATGAAGTCGGCGATGGCGTCGCTGAAAGAGGCGCAAGGTCCGGGAGGACGGTAGACGAGGGATCCTCTGAGGGTGGTCCTTGGGTCGGTGCGAATCTGAAAATGCAGGTGTTCAGCGGCGAGGGGGGGGTCTTCGGTGGAGGTGGTGACGCTGATGGAGTCTTTGAAGATGATGGCGACACCTCCTCCTACTTGGTTGGTGCGGTCTTTTCTGGAGATCTTGTAGCCTTCGGGGATGGCGGGTAGCGATGTCTGGAGCAGAGGAGGCGTTCATCCATGTCTCCGTGATGAAGGCGACGTCCGGGGCTGTGGAGTCCAGGAGGTCCCAAAGTTCAACGGCGTGCTTGTGGACGGAACGAGCGTTGATCAGGATGCACTTGAGGTGGTTGATGGCGCGTGGGCTTGTGGTCGTGGTAGTTGCGTGGTGGAAGATGCGTTTGCAGGAGTTGCAGGCGAAGGGTCCATGGGTGCGTTTGGGGTGAGCTCGGAAGCAGGTTTTGGAGCGCCCTGGGTTGAGGGCGTGGAGGGTGGTGGGGTCGTAGCGGATCAGCGGGGCTTGGGGGAGCTGGGGACCAGGGGTCGTGGCGCTGGGCGCGGGCCAGGCGCAGACGGGCTTGCCTCTGGCGCGCCTCCGGCGCGCCAGCGGCGTGCCCGCTGCGCGACTAGAGGGAGGGGGAGGGGTCAGCTGGGGGCGAATGGGAGCTGGGGGGCGGGGGCGTGCAGGAGGTCGCGGCGGGAAAGCGCGAGGGAGGGGGGGGGGACAGGTAGAGTGAGAGGAGCTGGGGGAGGGGGTTTAGGGTGGAGGAGGGTGAGTGTTAGGAGGTTTGGAGATTAGGGAGAGAGATAGGAGTAGGGTTGTGAAGATAGGGGAGGGGGGGTTGTAGAGGTGGGTGAGGGAGAGAGGTAGAGTGAGAGGATAGGGAGATAGGTAGTAGAGGGGGTGGCGGGAGGGGGGGAGAGATAGAGAAATAGATAGAGAAGTCGATAGATAGGGAAATAGATAGATAGACAGATAGGTAGGTAGGAGGAGGTGGAGAGTGGGGGAGTTAGATAGTGAGATAGGGAGCTAGAGAGATAGGAAGATAGGAGGAGTGAGGGAGGTAGATAGCGAACGGGTTAGCTAGGGGTGAGAGAGGGGGAGGCGAGTGAGGGAGGGGGGATGAGGAAGGAGCAGGAGGGCAGGCTCGGGGGAAGAAGACGGAGGAGGTAGAAGAGCCGAAGACGGAAGAACGGAAGAACGGAAGAACGGAAGAACGGAAGAACGGAAGAACGGAAGAGCAGAAGAACAGAGAAGAAGAACACAGAAGACCGGAAGAACACAGAAGAAGAACACAGAAGACCGGAAGAACACAGAAGAACAGAAGGGAAGAACAGAAGAAGAGAAGAACAGAAGAACAGAAGAGAAGAACAGAAGAACACAGAAGATTGCAGAGGGGGGGCGAGGAGGAAGAGACAGAGAGGAGGAAAAGAAGCAGGAGCAGGAGAGAAGGTGAGTGGCGCGGGGCAGGGCGAGGGGCTGGGAGGAGGGGGGTACTTACAGTTAGGTGGGTCTCAGGAACACAGGAACTCGGGAACTTGGAGGAGCGGCAGGGGGAGCGACCTACCCTTGGGTCAAGGGTCGCTACCACTGTCGCGCAGCGGCCGCCATAAGAGGTAGGAGGGGGGGGGGAGGGGTCAGCTGGGGGCGAATGGGAGCTGGGGGGCGGGGGCGTGCAGGAGGTCGCGGCGGGAAAGCGCGAGGGAGGGGGGGGACAGGTAGAGTGAGAGGAGCTGGGGGAGGGGGTTTAGGGTGGAGGAGGGTGAGTGTTAGGAGGTTTGGAGATTAGGGAGAGAGATAGGAGTAGGGTTGTGAAGATAGGGGAGGGGGGGTTGTAGAGGTGGGTGAGGGAGAGAGGTAGAGTGAGAGGATAGGGAGATAGGTAGTAGAGGGGGTGGCGGGAGGGGGGGAGAGATAGAGAAATAGATAGAGAAAATAGATAGAGAAGTCGATAGATAGGGAAATAGATAGATAGACAGGTAGGTAGGAGGAGGTGGAGAGTGGGGGAGTTAGATAGGGAGCTAGAGAGATAGGAAGATAGGAGGAGTGAGGGAGGTAGATAGCGAACGGGTTAGCTAGGGGTGAGAGAGGGGGAGGCGAGTGAGGGAGGGGGATGAGGAAGGAGCAGGAGGGCAGGCTCGGGGGAAGAAGACGGAGGAGGTAGAAGAGCCGAAGACAGGAGAACAGGAGAACAGGAGAACAGGAGAACAGGAGAACAGGAGAACAGGAGAACAGGAGAACAGGAGAACAGGAGAACAGGAGAACAGGAGAACAGGAGAACAGGAGAACAGGAGAACAGGAGAACAGGAGAACAGGAGAACAGGAGAACAGGAGAACAGGAGAACAGGAGAACAGGAGAACAGGAGAACAGGAGAACAGAAGATCGGAAGAACAGGAGAACAGGAGAACAGGAGAACAGAAGATCGGAAGAACAGAAGCACCGAGAAGAAGAACACAGAAGCACCGAGAAGAAGAACACAGAAGCACCGAGAAGAAGAACACAGAAGCACCGAGAAGAAGAACACAGAAGCACCGAGAAGAAGAACACAGAAGCACCGAGAAGAAGAACACAGAAGCACCGAGAAGAAGAACACAGAAGCACCGAGAAGAAGAACACAGAAGCACCGAGAAGAAGAACACAGAAGCACCGAGAAGAAGAACACAGAAGCACCGAGAAGAACAGAGAAGAAGAACACAGAAGACCGGAAGAACACAGAAGAACAGAAGGGAAGAACAGAAGAACACAGAAGAAGATTGCAGAGGGGGGGCGAGGAGGAAGAGACAGAGAGGAGGAAAAGAAGCAGGAGCAGGAGAGAACGTGAGTGGCGCGGGGCAGGGCGAGGGGCTGGGAGGAGGGGGGTACTTAGTTAGGTGGGTCTCAGGAACACAGGAACTCGGGAACTTGGAGGAGCTGCAGCGGCAGGGGGAGCGACCTACCCTTGGGCCAGGCTCAATGCACAGTATACATGTAATTATTTTACGTGCCGGTGTCGATTCGCACCTTTAATTTTCCTTAATACTTTTAATTATAAACAAAAATAAGTCATATGATATTATAATGTTAATAGAAAAAGCATGTTGGCCTGTGGAAGTACGCACATGCTTGCCTGATTGAAGCTGCTTACAGTGTCTATTCAGCATATGTTGTGATTTTTATGTGGACGTAACCTTATATATATATATATATATATATATATATATATATATATATGCGCAGACACACGTTTTTAACATTCATTGACATCTTTGATGCATTTGTTTGAATGTAATTGTCGTGGCTACTAAACTACTATTGTCAAATGTCAACTCGTTTAGTAGGTCTGCTATTATCCATGACCTTTTAGTTTTACTAGCATTGAATATGTGTTTGTAAAAAATCTCTCTCTCTCGCGCGCTCTCTATCTATCTATCTATCTATCTAATCTTCATCCATTGGTCTATCATATTTCTACTCACTGCATCACGGGGCATGTCTGTAATTGGTTAATTTCTCTGTGTGACGGCATTCTGCTGTTTCACAAGTTGCACTTCCACAAAGTGTTTCATTTCAGTGCTAGGGATTGCTGTGTGTGTGCTTTTTAACACCAATTTTTTTTTTGATTTTAGCCAATTTTTTTAAATATATTATCGAGTCCTGGCAGTTCATCAACAATAAAACCTAGGTTTCCTGAAGCCTACATTGAACACATCGGTATACAAAGATTAGCCAGTTTCCAATTTCCTGCCATATCCAGTACTATATTATAGGCAGCATTAGGGTAGAGGGGAGACACGAGAACAGCTCCGGATCACTTTGTGGAGGACTTTCTAAAATGGTTAACAGAAAGTGAGTGGACATCAGCACTTGAGCAAGTTGAAAAGATATGACTGAATGCCCAGTTCAAATGAATACAATGTCATTATTTACAGAAAACATACTTAACTCCCCTTAAATTGGTCCAGATTTATCTGGGGAGCTGTCCCTGTGTGGCAGGTGTGGTATCCTGGAGACAGACTTTTTGCATATGACATGGGTGTGCAAGAGTGGAGCGCTTCTGGAATGAGCTGGTACGGACTATGAATGCTGTGACAGGCATAGTGATGGTCAGGTCTATCAAGGCATGTTTTTAGGCATAGGGTCAAATCAGAAGCACTGTTAAATAAGGTTGTGAATGTCGGCGTTGGGAACCATCTCGGCAAACGCTTTTTGCTATCCACGGGGCTTCTCTTTGGGCCCCTGAGCTAGGGAGGTGAAAGCGGGATCTATTGGAACGGGCACCGGCAACAAACAACATATGGAGGTTACTCTAAGAGATGACATGGTCATGGAGGACCTGGTCGAAATGGACGAAAGTGCTGATGAGAAGAACTGACCATGTGCCTCCCACCTAGAAGTGAGCTGTTATAACAGTAGAAGTAGAATTCTAGCTGGACCTGGGAATAGGGAGTGGTGCACACCCTTGTAAAGGGATTAGAAAAACTACATTGTTAGAATGAAGATGTTGCTGGTCTGTGATTGTAATTTGTACAACACATAAGATGCGCACCTTACGATGTATTGCACTGTTCTTGTTTTTGCGACTAAAACCTCAATAAAACCATTTTAGAAAAGCTTTTCAAAACCATTGTCACACAAAACAGGTGCTGACAAATCTAAAGGATAACCCTCTAATTCTGGGCCTATTGGCTTTGCCAGTGCTTGTTTACATATGGCGTTGGCAAGATCTTTTGATTTTAAGAAGATCTTAATCCATTTTACATGATCTGTAATCCATGTACTGATTAGAGCGTTCGGCCAGCCTTCTCCATGCACTGATTTGGTCTGTTATGTCATTTACATTTTGCTTCCACCGACCCAGCATACAGCATGGGGCCATGGGTCAGCCCACTCCAGCCAGTGGATAGCTTCACTCTGGGCGAAAGCATTATGCCCTTTCACAAGAAGCATTACTACAAAAAATGGTGGTTATTAACCAGTGTGTGTTTTTTCTTTTTTTGGATTGACAAAGGCCCATCAACCTTTCCAACCAACACAGTGTAGCAAAAACATCCCAAAACAAAACATACAATCATTACAAGTGCAGCCAGCCTGCAATTGATGCTTACACAATCTCCTCCAGTCGTAACAGCCATGAGGAACCATGTCTCTCTACACAGTGCCCGGCTATACTTTCATCGCCACCACTCTCCCGGTGCCCTAAGTGCATCATTTAAGGAGCCCATTGTTCGGGGGTCCCTTATTTTTGTGATCATCTCCGCCCCCTCCCGGTCTCTAAGTCCTCTGCAGCTTTGTTATCGCTGTGGGTGAGTTTAATGTGCTTTTTGTCTGCCAGCGCTCATTCAGTTCAGTAAATCCTCTACACCTGGATCTCCGGTTCTCTGGATGCCATCCAGTGGATGGCAGTCGGTGCCTTGCCAGGACTATCCCAGGGGCTGCCATAAGAGTATCCATTCTCGCCGATAAAGAGGTTCACAGTTCCTGTCGGAGCAATCCTTATGCACTCATCACTTCGGCCCAGAAGCATGTATGCTACTGATTAGCAGTCATGTGTAGCTGTAGTTCAATACTGTTTCTGAATAATACAAGCAACATGTGATGCTGTCTGTTTGCTTATGAAAGCCCTAATAAAAGCAGTTAAAAAAAAATACTTCAGCCCAGAAGTTCACTAGCAGTCGACAGGACCACATCCGGTGTAATAAATAAGGTTGCTTAAAGCTGGCCTCATCTAGCTGCTACAGGCCACAGCCTCCTGGGACTCATGCATGTTCTGTGCAAGACATTGAACTTGATAAGCTTGACTCTAGCATTTGGGGACACTTGCTGGGCCTGCTTTCATGCCTTCTGCTACTCTTTCACTCAAGTTATTTGGGCAGTCCACACTCCAGTAGTCCTTTGCATGTTGTCTCACCACCCCTCCCCTTGTCCATGAGTATGGTCTCCTGCAAGTGTGTAACTAAGTCTTGTACCTGCCAGGTCTGCCAGCTGTCACATTACTACATCTTCCTGCGGTTCATCCTGAAATGTGGTCCAGATGCTTCGTACTGTGTGCGCGCTAGTGGTGTATACTGCAGGAAAAGCCCCAGGCCTACCCCAAAATGTTCTTGTGCCTGCTCAAAGGAGATTAACCTACTATTGAGATGGAGATCTGCAGTTGTGCAATCCCCCTCACGCCACCTTGCGAAGTATGTCTCTTTCAACATTGCGGAGAATGGCTTTGGGGCTCACTGGGGCATATCCCCTGCATAAGGTGTTGTCTGTAAGACTTTGGAAACCACTCTGCCACACTTCGTCCTTCTGCCACAGCAAATATGGGAGTCTTCCTCCTCCCCATGAATACCTCCGGTAGCTTATAAGGCTCATCTGTTCTCATTAGCAGTGACTTCTCCCAGTTCCCAGCTTGATCGAACCAGTGCACTACATGGCAGCATCCTGCAAGAAAAGCTCAGGCCGCCTCAGACTGTCCTCCTGCCACAGAAGTTTTGTATCCAGTTTCACTCTGCACCGTTTACCCTCCCAATGCAATCTGTCCAGCTGTGCAAATGTTGCGGGTCAAACTGGACACTTAGCATTTGATTGTACATACCGCCAGCAAGGTAAAAACAGTTTTGCCTACAGATATTCTTCTCATCATAGAGAACAGGAGTATTTTCCAGATGTTGATGGACCCATTCAGTCCCTCCAGCATCTTGCCCACATTAAGTTTGTAGTCTGCTTTGGGGCACTGCGTTATCCAGATTCCTGGATAGTGGTATTCATATCGTACGGAAGAGCCATGCCAGCACGACCCTGTCTGCCCAGTACAAATTTGGATTTAGCTCTGTTCGTGTGTAGTCCCAATGCTGCTATAAATCGCCTCAAATCCACTAGCAGTAGCATTATTGACCGCTCGGGCTCTTGTAGGTACAGCAGAGTGTTGTCTGCATACATTGATACCACGTGGGGGTGCCTGCAAGGCGGACACCTCAAGGGTCAAGTCTGGTTCTCAGCAGGCAGGCCAATGGCTTGACAGCGCGAACAGCAGCGGGAAGGAGCAGCTCTGCCTCGTCCCTGTGTCCAAGAGTCTGAGACAATGCCACCTGGGAGCACTCTTGCCACAAGTTCTGTATATAATAGTTGCACCCAATAAAGAAAAGTGGGGTAAAAAAAAAAAAACGTATGTCGCAGAACATCCCACATAATGCCACCTGACTGTGTTGATGGCCTGCTTTGTGAGGAGACCCCACAGCAAAATCTTATTCTGTGGGAGCCAGCATTTGCATCATAATATTCCAACGCCTAAGTTTGTATATAGTGCTTCTCCCCGGGATAAATGCCGTCTGGGTGCACCAGCTTCGAGACCACTCGTAGAAGCCTATAGGCCAGGAAGTGGGTGCTTAGCATAGATATCGTCAGTCAATAGGCGGGAAGCACGGTAGGATCTCCCCCACCTTTCGATATTAACGCCATCACCGCCTCTCTAATAGTCTGTGGAAGCCCCCCTTTGGCTCGTTTCTATAAAGACTTCAAGTAATGTTTCTAGCAGTGACAAGAGTAGGGCCTGATATAGTTCATCCGAGAGACCGGCATTTCTCAGAGTCCTGCCCCGCATCATTTCAATTGAGGCTTCTTTCAATTCACCCAACTCTAGGGGGGAGCTGTCAAGGCCTGTTGGTGCTCAGACTACATTTATGCAGGCCAATCGCTTCACAATGCTGCTCGAAATGCCTGGAGGAACTGGTAACGTTTGGGCAAATCCATTCCATATCTATTTCGAGCAAGCAGCATTAATTTGGTCCAGGGTCAGTGTCAGTGCCGTTCTCCCCACGCAGCAAAGGGATATCGCAAGTTTGGTCTGTCTTGACCAGCCACGCTAACATTTTACCCAACTTGTCCCCTCCCAAAATAATTGCTGCCTGTATTGGGTACGTGCATATTTCTTAAGCCCGGACCAGGCGTCCTCCATATTGCTTAATCTGCGTCAATTGCTGACAGTCGTTAGTCCTGATCAGTACACTGTCCCAGCTGGCTTGCTTACGATCCAAGTACATTTGTGTGCATGTATAACGAAAACCTGACCTGTGGTCAGGTTACACATTATCTTATAGGCGCACATTCACACGTGTACAGTGCAAAGATCAGTCAGTCACAGTACTGGGAAATTGACTTGAGGAAAACACAATTTTACTACCTCCGATTTCAAACTATGACTACATAGAGAAGCAACTCTCCTAATAATTACAAAGCCGCTTCACTGTGACGTTACCTCACTGCATAAATGTAAGGATTGGATTCTAGTTTTTGGTAGGTGATTTTTCGTAAGCAATACCCATAAAAAAATGCTCTAGCATATACCTTGCATGCGAATGTGCAGTGTGCTACATGCTATTTATTATGATTGTTGAAGGTAAGGGGCATCCTGATCCATTCATTCTCTCCGGAGTCAGGACAGTGGTAGTAAACAGTATATTGCTCTCTTCACAGGCACAAGGGCAATATTTTGTTGAAATGCAGTGAAAATTAAGCAGCAAATTATCTAGGTAGCGCAGTAAATCAATTTTATGTACTAAACACCGCGGTGAACACTGACCTTTCTGGGCAGCACACAGCTCCCCAGCCACTCAGTGGCCTTACCGCCTCAACAGCTCTGCCCGCTCCTGATTTCGTGTCTGCCTGATGCTCTTCCTGCCTCTGGTGCACCCAGCCCCCTTACCCTCCCACCTCCTGCCCCCTCCCACAACACTTAATGGAGGTCACTGCGCAATCACGCAGCCGGTGTGCTAAAGGCAAACCCGTCTGAGCCTGGCCCTCCCATCCACCACCGCTACACCTTCAAGGAACTCCAGGTGCTGAACACTGGAATCTGCAATGACAGCTGCTTCATGGTCTCCACACGTTTGATCAAAGGACTGTTCAGCTGCCAACACTGCCACTTTGCCTGCGACTCAGATCCTCCTGCCTACATGGACGCCCTCAGCACACCCGCGCAGGGAACAACAAATAACCCCAAACCGCTCTACTGCATCCTACTCCACGCCTGTTCCATTTGCAAACATGCCACAGAAATCTGGGACACAATCTTAACTCACGACCCAGACATCGCCTTCACTGAAACTTGGTTAAACCCCTCCTCAAGCCCCAACATCGCCATGGCCACCCGATGACTATAAGACACTATTTTGAGACCTACACCAACATAGACTGCAGAGGCATCGCCATCCTATTTTTGTATTGTAGTGGTATTTATAAAGCGCTTTCAGGCTGTAGCATCGAAACTCTGAAGAAGACAAAGTTGGAGAGGTCCAGATCCAAGAGAGAAAAGAACGCTAGGTAACAAAAGAGCAACTACTACAGTGAAAACAGCCAGGTTTTGAGTTGTTTTCGAAAGCGGCG
Source organism: Pleurodeles waltl (assembly GCF_031143425.1). NCBI lineage: Eukaryota > Metazoa > Chordata > Amphibia > Caudata > Salamandridae > Pleurodeles > Pleurodeles waltl. The sequence continues at coordinate 1,168,912,989 of NC_090437.1, forward strand.
GTACATCTCCTCCAACCTGATCAAAGGCAGAAGAGAATTCCACAGCCTAGCTGCCAACGCTGAGCAGGCTTTATCCCCCCCATCGAGCCCGGTGACAGAGGGGCACCAAGATCAGCTGGAGAGAAGCCGATCTAAGCTGGCGGCCGGGTAGATAGGGCTGTAAGACCATGCTCAAATAAGAGCAGCCTGCCTGATGGTATGCCTTGTGCGTCAGGCACAGTGTCTTGAACTTAATCCTCTTCTCCACAAGTAGCCAGTGGAGCCGTCTCAGGCTCCCACTGGCAGATGAGGAGCGGGGAAGTTCCAAGACCAGGCGAGCCGCTGCATTCTGGATAACTTGTAGTCTGTGAAGGGCAGCCTTGCTAATATTTAGCATGAGAACGTTCCAGTAATCCAATTTAGAGAGGACTAAAGCTAGGATGACTGTGGTTTTAAGTTAGTCTGCAAGAAATTGAAACATTTTTTAAAGCTTTTTCATAGTCAAGTAACAGCATTTGACTGTATGATTCACTTGTTGGTCAAATGATAAGGTCCTGTCAAATATAATGCTCCGATCCTGTCTGACGAGCTTGGAACCGGGCACTCATTGCAAGATGTTGGCCACCAACGAGGGCTCCATAGACCAGTGTCCATCCAAAAGAAAATAATTTCAGTCTTTTTTTTTCTCCATTCATTTTGAGCAAGTTGTGGCTCATCCAGCTATTAATCCTGCTCATGCAGTCGTAAAATCTGTCTGCCACCTCCTCCGAATTGTGGTTGACTGGAATAATTAACTGAGTGTCATCAGCATAGGACACCACTTGGAAGCCAATTGAACGAACCAGTCTGGCCAGTGGTGCAACATAAAGATGGAACAGAGTAAGGCTAAGTGATGACCCTTGTGGAACGCCACAAGGGAGTTGAAATGGCATAGCCTTAAAGTCGCCGCAGCTCACCGTAATGGATCTGTCCGTGAGAAACAAATTCAATATGTCAAGGGCCTTATCTCGCACTTCTGCCTGATATAGCCGCTGGATCAGTAATTGAGGGGATATGGTGTCAAACGCAGCAGAGAGACCCAAAAGAACAAGAATGGTGCCTTCCCCTCCCCCCCCCCCGATCCACTCTTCTCCAAATGATATCAGCAGAGGATATCTGGGTGGATTCAGTACTATGAGCTTGTCGAAACCCATGTTGTGAGGGATCTAAACCGCCACTGGCTAGAAGAAAACCATCCAGTTCGGTATTGAGGTGTTTTTCAAGTATCTTGGCGGTGATGGGTAAAAGAGAGATGGGGTGTAGGTTAGTCAGGTAATTGGGTTCATAGCTAGGCTTTTTTTATGAGGGGAATCACAATGGATTCCTTCCAGGCGTGAGGGAAGCAACCTTCCCTCACAAACCAAGTCGGGCACTAATTTTAACATCCTTGGGGAGCAAGGGTCATTAGGTGACCCAGACTTAACCCCTGCCAACATATCTGAAATTCTGTTGGCTGATAAAGGGGAAAAGACAGTCCGCTTAGCACTGGGAGCAGAGGGCAAAATGCCCCGAGGGTCTCCTCCCACCTCTTCTGGGGGGAGCTGGGCAAAAGTCGAATGTAATTGAATAATTTTATTCTCAAAAGTCAGTGACTTTTTGGCAGAAGGTAGAAGAATTCTTGAGCCAGGAGGAGACCGGCAGGTCGGTTAGTGTGTGAACCACTTTAAAGAGTTCCTTGGCTCCATTCTGAGCTTCCCTGATTCTACTAGAAAAGTATTGAGTTTTAGCTTTTTTAATTGCTGATTTATAGTTACCAAGGGAGGCCCTAAGCTTGACTCTGTCCCCTTCAGTCTTGTGGGCCTTCCATCTACGCTCCTGGTGACGATAGTCTTTGCAGGTGCATAAGTTCCTCTGAATACCATGGAGAGGAAGGAGTTCTCCCAGGCCTGGAGCTTAGCTTCGCCAAGGGGCAAGCATATCAATGGCAGCCCTGAACCCAGAATCAAAGCTCTCCAGTTGAGAGAGGCCACACTCTTGCTTGGTCCCATCCAGACTTAAGGGCGCAGGCCAAGCTGTGCTCCTCCACTTTATGCCATTTCCTGCCGAACCTAGTGGTCGTTTTAATACCAGCCACTGGGCAGTCTGCCTCAAAGGTCAGCAAGTGGTGATCTGTCCAGTCCAGAGCTGTGTTATCTAGGCCAGTCAGACCATCATGCCAGGCAAAAATCCCATCTAGCGTATGACCTGCTCAATGAGATGCAGCTAGGTCAATGAGAGACCAGTCCAAACTTAAAATTAAATCAAGAAACTCCCTAGTAGATGGATCCAGTTTATCTTCTAAATGAAAATTAAAATCACCCAAGACGACGGCCTTAGGGCTCAAGGCAAGGGGTTCAATAATATCAGGCCAAGAAGCAAGAAAATCATTCTTGGGACCTGGAGGATGATAAATGAATAGGCCCTCGAACAGTAAGGAGTAATTAAGATGTATCTTAAAATAGGCACCTTCACAGACAGCTGGTTTGACACAAATGTCTTCCAGTGTGCAGTTAAAAAAAAAGCTCCTGACAATAGCCTCCCCTTTTTCCCCTTTGTATCTAGTCTGAAGAATGAAAAGTCGTGAGGTGAGGCAGTCAAATCTGGATTAGAATCTTCTTTAGCCCACGTTTCAGTAATGAAGAGGCAGTCTAAATTGTTGGATTCAATCAGCTCCCTAATTTCGAATGTGTGACGTCCTAGTGACCTGGCATTGATTAAGCAGCATAAAATAAACTGCCTGATCGTACCACCTTGATTTATATAAGTAGATTCAATAGGTCACTTTAATGACGGGCTTTCTTTGAGGGATGTCACAACAGGGTCCCAGGTACACGTCTCACAGCGCCATCCCTCCAAAAGATTAGGATCTACATGGGCACAGTGCTTTTAGAGACTACCTAGTTGCAATCTCAAAAAGCTCCAATCTAGAGTATGTACAAATGGCAGTGGGACAGACCCCTAAGGCAATGTGTCCGGCCCCCGGCCCGTTCGGGTGCAGACTGGCTTGCCTTAGGCACGCCAGCGGCACACCTACTGGTTGGGAGAGAGGATTGCCTCGCTCTCTACACGGATGATGTCGTCCTTTCACCTAGCTAACCCTGCCCTCCTGGGCCCCCGCTGCCTATACATTCTTTAGTGCTTTGGGGAGGCCCCCAACTGAACCCCTCAAAGTCAGTACTCATGCACTTGGCACCCTCTCTGGACAGATTATACCGACATTCCTTTCCGTCACCTTAGCATTAAGTCCCTGGGTAGATGGATATCTCTGCATCCAGCGCTTACCTGGAGTTTCAATCTGGAACCTCTGGTGAGGAAGGCCAAACAGTTCCTCACTAAATGTCAATCTCTACCACTAAACGTAATGGGCTGAGTTGCTTGCTACAAAATAATAGTCTTGTCACGGTTCCTTTACGTGTTCTAGAAAACTCCGCTTTCCATGCCACGGAGATGGTTTTGACTCCAAGACTAGTATGTGACCTCCTTCCTGTGGCGGGCGTCCGACCTCGGCTTGCACTCAAAACATGCCAAAGTACAATGTACGAAGGTGGACTGGGAATGACAAACTTGTACCTTTTTTATCAGGTGGCTTCTCACCTTCTCGTGATTCACGATTGGTTCAAGGATGGCTGGGACAATCCTTCTTGTTGCTTGGTATTGTCCCTTCTGAGCTTTCCTCGAATCCTATCTGTTATGGCTCCCCGATTTCCCCAAGATACCTCTCCCGTCACCAAAATAATGCTATTGATTTGGGGAGCAACCCTGCAACACATTCAATGGCTAAGCAGACTCGCGCAGCAAACACTTCTCTGGCACTGGACTTGGCCCTGAGAAACTTCACAGCTACAGGGCTTTGCCCAGTGGGACCTCATTGGCCTGTTGCGTCTACGAGATGCCTGGTCAGAAACGTACATGAGGTTTTTTCAGGACCTACAGATCGACTACGTGCTCACAAACACACAATTTTATAAACACCTACAATTGCGCCATGCCCTTCATGCCCAGGTCTCTGGTGCCAATCCCCTCCCTGAATTCAGCCGTTTGGAGGACAAACTCCTCATGAGGGCACAAGGAATAGGAAAAATATCTCAAATCTATTGTGCAGGTCTACGCCCAGAGCACCACTGCCCCCGCTGTGACGCTATCCCAGCAGATTTCTACGGTATAGGTATGTCCTCAAATTCAATACTACTGGTGAGCCGTAGTGAATGAACTCACTGAAGTAGTGGGGCGGGAGGTCCTCTTTTCCCCGCTCATGATCTTGTTGGGAGTTTTGGAAGTTGCGAGGGGGCACACAAGCCGACAGAACAAGTCTAGGAATGACTCTCATGGTTGATAAATGAGACATGATGATCCACTGGAAAGTTCTTACACTTACCACTCTCTCACAATGGTGCCGGGGAGTTGACTGGTGTGCGCAACAAGAAAAGTCTGTCTGTGTGGTCAGAAGTTGCCCCCGAAACACAAAAGATTATGGGGGAAATGGCTGGGACACATTTTCTAAGGCACAATCTGTGGAAGAATGTGGTGGTCAATCTGATACCAGCGTACTGTAGCTGCTGTTTGATAATCCTGTTTAATCTTGCTATGAGTGCTATGAAATTAAGTGCTATGAGCTGTCTGTATAATGTACTGTTTCTTTCTCATGATAAAACTTAATAAAATGTATTATACAAAACAAAATCTATCCCTATTTGCACAAAAGTGAGACGTCTCAATAGAGGGCACCGTTTTCAGCAGAGTATATTAACATACTGTTGATTTCTGTAGTCCAGTTCCCTTCCTTTTGGCACAGGTAAGGTCCCGAAAATCCGATCCCAGAACAGATCGTATTTAGACACAAGTCTAGTCTGGTTTTAAGAAGCCAGACAATCCAAAGTCTACCATCAACAGATAAACATTGTTTTATTATTAATCCATTGGTCTCAGTTTCACACTTGGTGATCCAAGAAATCCAAAGTAACAAAGGCTGTACTTTAATAACCTCATCCACGTGAACAGGCCAAGTTCCCCATTACAAATAAACGAGGAGCAGGATGGAGTTGGAGCTAAAAAGCAGCCTTGAAAACCTATTCAGCATGGTTTCTGAATTAGTAACTCCATTATAGCCCCAAATCCCAGCTCTGTAACTTGAAACAGACGCACGTTTTGCTTTATAAATAATAAGGGTCTGCCAGTTTTGAGGAAAAATTCAAAACAGCCCAATCGATTTCAGATTTCTTGTATTCTAATAGTGAGGAGGTACTACCATATATTTTGAGGATGAAAAAGCATTCCCATATATGAAAATAAATTACATGTATTTATGATTTTAGTATTAAACTTAAATGTTCTTCTGGTTTTGGTTCACCTATTACCAAGTATAGTGTAGGTCTGTGAAAAGTTGGCTCATAGCTCTAATCATCCATAAAGGCAACAAAAGACTTCAGAAGGCTCTTCAAGGTGTTAGCCTCTCTGGCCAGCAAAATGGCATTGTCAGCGTACAATTACGCTTTAGACACCAAACCGGCATAAAGCTAATTACTACAAATATTGGCAAAGCCAATAGGTTTTGCCTATGCAAGAGCTATTGGCTTTGGCAGTGTTTTTTTAGTCATGTTGTACACCAGTGTGGCTGCTGTGCAGCATGGCGAAAAGTTAGTGGCATAGAGGAGAATGGTGTGACGTGTCGTAGAGTAGAATGGTGAAGAGTGGAGTAATAATGTAGAGTGGAATAGCGGTGTGTGATGTATTGGCATGGCATAGTGTGGAGTCGCGTCGAGTGGCTTACACTGAATTGGCATACAGTAGATTGGTGTATAGTGTTGCAGAGTATAGTGGTGTAAAGTGCAGTGGCATTGAATTAAGCAGCAGGCAATGCAGCGTTGAATGCAGTGGCGTAGATTAGAGTGGTGCATAGAGTGCAGTGGTGCAGGGTAGAGTGGTGCGGAGTGGAGTGGCGTAGTTCTGATGCTGTGGGGCAGAGTTGAGTGCCATAGAGAGCAGTGGTGTAGAGTGAAGTGGTCAAGCGTAGATTGGCGTACAGTGTAGTGGAGCAGAGGCATAGAGTGCAGTGATGTAGAGTAGATTGTTTCACAATACAGTGAAGTGGCGTAGAGAGGAGTGGAGCTGGGTAGAATGCAGTTGTATAGAGTGGAATAGGGTGTAATGGAGTTGAGTAAATGGTGTAGAGTGCAGTGTCGTAGAGTGGAGTGGTGCAGAATAGATTAGAGTGGCGTACAGTGAATTGGCGTAGAGTGCATGGACATAGAGTTGAGTGTTAGAGTAAAGTGCATTGGCGGAGAGTGTATTGGCATAGAGTGGACTGTTGTAGAGTGTCATATAAAAGAGTGGTATAGAGTGGAGTTGTGCATTTGATTGGTATGGCCTAGACTGAAGTGGTGTAGAATGCAGTGGCAAAGAGTGCAGTGGTGTAGAGTAAAGTGTGGAAGAGTGCATTGGCATATAGTAGAATGGTACAGGGGAGAGGAGAGGAGAGGAGAGGAGAGGCATATAGTGGTGCAGAGTAGGGTGACATAGAGTGGAGTATTCATAATGTGGTAGCACAGTGCCATTAGAGACAACACATTTTCTGTTTAAATGACCATTACATTTGCACAGACATACAGTTCTACTAATAAAACTATGCAGTCAACAGACGAAAACATGTGGAAATTGTATCGCCTAGTGTAATGATTTGTTTTGATCATATTTAAGTATTTGTTTTCAATACACGTCAGAATTAGCAAACAATTTGCTTAATTTGTGTTCCTAATTCTATCTATTCTGAAGTATTTCCACAGTTCATTTAAATGTTGTGTGCAAAAAGTAATCTCTTTCCTACCCCAGTGTCCAGCAAGATAATCACATAAATTCTCACTTTGAAGTCTGAGAAAGAAAAGTAAGCAAGCGCCCTCAGTAGGCAGCACCTGACATTTGACCCCTGTCTTTAAATGCACAGCTAATGTGATGAGATGAGAACAAGATTTACAGGCCTGTTTACAGAAAGGGAGCCCTCGGAATGATACTGAACATAAGGTTTGTGCAATAGAAACAGCATAATTATTGATGTCATCTACAATCTACTAAACAGCTAATAATATTAAAATGTGTTGCTACATTCTTGGAAGACAAGTAGATACTACTAAGGTGGATCCCCACAAATTGGAGTATTGCCCTGCCTCCAGAAGGCCCTGTGGGTAGTAGTCATTAACATGATTTCCACTGGTCTGTAGAGATGCAGTTGTGTTAAGACAAAGGGTAGAGTTCTTGACAGCTCCCAACTCGATCACCCTTCCCAGCCCATTCAAGTTTGAGGGATGTCACCAACATGTTACAAGTGCACCATACTTCGGATATCTAATGATGATGGAATTGTTAAAAAAACAAAACAAAAAAAGTTACAAAATGAATCCCAAAGGCCCCCAAAGCTTTAATTTTACCACATGGAGAGCCAGTAGTCCTCAGAATTAAGTTGGAAGTACACTTGTTAGGCCACATAATCCAGAGGTAATCCTTATGGAAAAAAAAGCAAATTAACCCACAGGGAATGTAAACAAAGAGAAATCTTCCATGAAATTGGGACAACAAAGAATTGTGTTTCATAGACCCAAAATATGCCACGTTGAGTCTGCATCTCACTTCATGCCTCTGGTGCCTAAATAGCATGTCCCTGTTTTCCGTATAAACACGTCGGGGAAGGCTGGAACATCTAGTTGTCCATCGTCTCGCCCACCTTCCTGCCAATCTGCATGCACCACAGAGCAGGATCTGCAGATTAATGCACTCTCCTGGGCCAAATAGGTGTTGATGGCTGACTCGGCAGTCTGTTCCAGGGTAGCACACAATTACCCGTAAGTGCTGGGAAACCCAGGGACGCCATTGAGGTCTGTGCCTGCCAGTCTTAAGTAAATTGTTTCTCTTAGACCTATTTTATGTTATGGGTCAGAATTTGCATAGTTGGGTTTGGCTTTGGGTAGGTGGAGTTCAGCCCTTTAGAGGATAAAGTTTCGAGGGGTTGGTGGTGGTTCTCTCACCACCATGGAGGTGTTTAGGGTTGTGCTTACTCAGTTGGACATTTCAAAACATTCAGATATTAAAAGGGTTGAAATATTCAGTTATGCTTCAGGTTGTTTGATTTTATGTTTATGTTTAAGGTTTTCTAATGCTTGACCAAAAGAGCCCCTTGTACATGTGATTATGCTGTGCACATTAGTAACACTTGAATATAATATAGCCTTAACACCCTAATCAAATTGTTACCTTCATACGAAGTCTTCTAATAGTATTTAATTCCCTGTTCTGGAAGTAACTATTTAGGTGCTGTGCCTACTGGGCACATACAAGCTTTCTCTCATTCTTACTTTTTGTGTCCATATTTGCATTGCTTTTGCTTAATGGAGTAGATGTTGCCCAAACCAGTGAAGAAATGGCACTGAACCTTGGCACATACAGTCACTAATGAAAACGTTCATGCTAAACTCTGTATCCATTTCAACCTCAGTTTGTTGGGTATTTGTTCTCATACTTTCCGTGCATGACATCTTATTACTCTGGATGGTTCTTTGAGCTCCAATATTGTAAGATAGCTCTTCAGGTACCACTTTTGTGGAATTAAAATCCACTATGATGATGACCTTCAAGGTTCAAATTCACAGATTAATTAAAACCATAATCGAGCCTCACTTAGATGCAATCTGATCGCAGCTGCTTGGCTTCCACCTTTCCGACGCCCTCCTCCTGAGAATTCTATTTCCTGTCTGGTAAACCCAGCAGAGTTTTGACATCCACCATATTACAAACAAAGTATAAATTACACCTTGTCCAGTTGTCCCTGTTGTTGTGGGCTAAACAAAGAAGATCCTCAATATGTCAGAAGGTCTCCCTTCTCATTCCTATCTCCGTAGCGTTTCTCCCGTCCTGTACAAAGTATGTTCTATAGCTCTGGAAGGGACACAGTTATGATGTTATTCTCTTCTTAAACCTTTTCTTCTGTGGTGTCACATGGAGCTCGCTGAAGTTCAAAGACTTTTCTGTATGTTTGGCTAACAGGTCAATCTCATATGCCGAATATGGACATTTGATGATGGGCTTACTGGTCACTCTGACTGAAACCTTTACTTAGCATTTGGACGGATCCAATTGATGCCAATACCTCATTAGCCCAATATAGCTGCATTAGACACACACTAACTATATTCTCAAAATTCAGAAAACCAAATGGGTAGTTCAAGTATGATTAGAGATTTTAGTGTTTCAGCCTATTACGATACACATAATGGTTTGTAAATCAAGACATGCATACAGTAGATAAAGTTGCATTAAACTGTAACAAAATATATTTTAACGTTTATTTAATTGCATATAAATCTGTCTTTTCCCAAATACAATGCACAAAACCATGTTTGAGCAAAGAAATTAAAATCAGCTTCAGGATTCCGTGTTTAATATTTTATATAAAAAAACGGGCACAGATACAACTATCTCAGTCTGTAGAATGAACAACAGTACAAAAACAAATGACATTGATCAGATATTGCTGCCATCCATTGACCCCCACCACCTACAGTCACAATTCCCTTCTTTTGGCTAAAAATTGTTGCATTAAACCTTCTTTCACACTAGGTTGACCAGAGTCATCAGAATCGTACCATTTTCAGACAGGCTTTTATTAGATAATTGTTCCAAATAAGCAAAAGCAAGGGGGTCGTCCAACTTGTTACATGTTAAAGACATAGATACTCTCTTCCCTTTCTCGTTTAAACTTAGAGCCTGGGTAGCACCAACAAAATATAGATCTAGTTTTTACTTCAAGAGCAGAAGCAACCCTAACTGGGGTTTCTTCATCAAAGGCAGTTTCTGAGGAGACCAGCTCTGTTCAAAAACTGGGAGCGAATGCCACTCGAGACGCCTAAACCAGTGGTTCCCAACCTTTTGACTTCTGTGGACCCCCAGTTTATCATTACTGAAAGCTGGGAATCCCCACTGAATCACTATTGAAATCCGGGCACCCTCCCCTCCACTGAATCAATACTGGAAGCCCGGGACCCTGGCCTAAATATTGTTGATGATTTGAAATGCAAAACAATACACACAAAAATTCGGAAACAAGCATTCATCAAACACATACACACATGTTAACACATTTTATTTAATTTGCCCACAAATATAAATAAAAATATATTAAAAAAAATAATTTTAATAGAAAGGTTTGAGCTTTTCTAAATTCAATTGAATCCACACATCGTCCATGCTATATTCTGTTTGAGGTAGCTGCACTGCTCCTACAAATCAATCTGAGGATACTAATTTAATTTTTAGCCTCCTTTTAAATTTTTCGTTTGTACACTTAGCCACTTTATTTATATACACTTTATTAATCTGCTAATATTATTGATTGTCTAAGCAGTTGTGGGCCCCCTGAGAAGCCTTCGCTGACCCCCAGGGGTCCCCGGACAATAGGTTGGGAACCACTGGCCTAAACCATTCAACTCGACGGCAGATATGAAAGGCAATTTAGACACTTACCCTAAAATAAAGTAAAATTTGTTGGTCCGTTCGGGAGAAGTGGCTTAGCTTGTTAATACCAAAAGGCAGAATCCTAATTTTACCTGTATTAACAATCTGATAATATCCTGCCCAACAGTCCTGCAAAACATCTAATATCCCTTGTAACAACGCTGGGATGAAATCTAGGACTACCAGGTTATCTGTACACATCAAACATGCTGGCCAAGTGGCTCATAATTTAGTTTCAACAGAGCAATTAGTAATTATTGGGGCTAACTTGGTAAAATAAAAGAGCAACAAATGGCAACCTTGTTTTAGTTTGGAAAAGGGACCAAAGAAATTAGTCTTAAGTTGAGCCCATTAATTATCACTAGGTATTGCATGTTAAAAAAAAACAAATAAAAGGCCAAACAAAATCTCGAATGCCTACAAGCCTGTCCAGTGCCCTGCTAGATCTTCTGAACAAAAGCCACCCAGCTGATGAAAATACTGGATAACTGACTAGTTGCCTCCCACGAATTCCTGTACCCCTCACCCTCCAGGCCAAAACATTAATCAAGCAAGGAATTGTCGTGGTGAAAGTTCCTATCTTTGTAAGGGATTACCTTTTTATCATCTACTGAGGAATGTCCTGAATGTAATCTCATGGTTTTGATCGACTAGAAAAACGAAATGTTGGCCTTTTCTCTCCAGCGCAACCTTTACATTTTAGATAAATATAACACATGTAGTCTAGGCATAGAGTCTTTGGGATTAAGTCGAGTGGTGGTTCTCAATATTGCAACACCTATTTTTAGGAAACATTCATGGTAATAATGTACGGCCTTGCTGTGTAACAAATGTCTGGGACTCTTCAAGGAAATTGTATTCAACGGTTTAATAATATTTATAATGTTTCTATTGAAAAAACATTGAAAAAGACTGCTAGTGATCTTGGTGTTATACATTGTTTTTCAAGACTCTACTTTAGTATATAAAAATATTTTCATTAGAGTCTCAACATTGCGTATGTCTCTTACTGTTATCTCTTATTTTGTCTTTTCCTTTTTTCTTTTGATTGAATCCTGTGAGATTGGGATTGAGCAAGCAGAAGGAGTAATACCCTTTGTGAAGGGCACAGGCAGGCAGCTCTCAGCCAGTCGGGCCTTATTGGCTGGTGAGGATGCCAAAGCTGTTGAACGGATAGACAAACAACAACCTTCTTCATATAGAACAACACTTCTGTGGTTCCACTGAGGTATATATGTGAGAATCCACCCTGGAAACCCACTTTTGGTCCTAATGCAGTTTAGCTAAATGTAAGCACGGAGGTGGTTGAGAACAGAGCTTCCACGCAAGGAAGTTGTGTTAAATAGGGTTACAGCCTTACAATTCCTTTTAATAGTTTGCTTGTTAACTGATTTTTATTGCCACTGTTCTGTTAATTTTTATTTAGAGTTAGTTATACACATTTTATTCACTAGGATAGTATGTTGAATGGCACGCTGCAACCAACAGTGTTGAGCTGCTTCCACTCGGACAGGTATAACACAAGGCGATGTTCAGAGAGGTCCCACTAGGCCCTGCACGACTCTTTCAATGTTAAGACTATTATGAGCTTCCTCAGTATGGGTAATCCATATGCCCAAGTATCTAAAACCCTCCAGCTCCCAGCGCAACTGCACCTCCAATAGCTAGTCCACCTGCCTGCTTCTAAGTCCCCCAAGGGGAAATATCAATGATTTCCGAACAATAAGAATTGGTTATAATCTGTAATGTAGTAAGACCTTGTGACTTGGGTCCATTACTGTGCGTAATATTTCACTTTGCTGAGTTCTTAAAGGACTTCCCTTTTTCTAAAAGTGGTTAACAGTTGAATTTGGAGTCTCTCGCCTCTGCCCTGCCTCCTTGAAGAAGCCTTTGACTGCCCGCCTTCAATTCCCTGAGAGCCAAGTGCTGAAAGGGGGTACTTAATGCAATTTGCAAAGCTGTAGTAGGATGGACAGCAGAAGCAAACCACCCTGGTTTTGGTCTACTGGCCTTGTGTCCCCTGCCTGCCCTATGCCTTGCCACCCCAAACAGGATCTCTATTGTTTCTCTTTCTGTTCATCTTTTTTTTTTTTTTTTTTTTTTTTTTTTTTTTTTAAAAAGACTACTTTGCCTTCTTTGTTTGAAATGTTCGGATGTTCAGGTTGTTAAATGCCCTCTCTTTCTTTAAAGTCACCTTCAACTGATATATATTTCAGAGCGGGTCCTCTGCATCTGTCTGTAACGCTATAATATTCAATGCCATTAACGTTTTCAAGATATTGTGGTTGAATTCAAATGGCATATACCGGGGCTAATAACAGTGAAAGGCAGAGGCGCTGATCAATCAGTGTATGGGTTCTCTTCAGCTAATTATGAATTGAACCTACAGATTTATTTTGGATTTTTTTTTGCTATAAACGTTGTTCTATTGGTTCTCAAAGCAAATGAAAAACGTACATTTTATGTTACCAGAACATATGTAACTCAACCAGACAGTGTCATGGAGTAATACCGCATTCGATGACTGGCAAAAGATAGGTCAAGACTGTCAAGCTACAGAGATCATCATACATTTGAAATGTCAACTCAGAGTCCAATACATTTGTGTTGCAATGGGGGATGAATCCGTTGACCTATAGACCACATTGTCTCGCCAAATGCTTGTCTCGTGCTACCACCAGGAGTCCAGTACACACATGATCGTCACAAAAAGCATGCATGTACTCTCCCACTCTTCCTCCTCTAACAGGAAATCTGAACACCCCTTCTGTAAATCGTTCAATTAGCTGTCCTCAGGCCAGTGTTTAAGCTGGTGTTTTCTCATTGGTTTGCGCTAAGCGCATGTGTTGTTCCTCCGCAGCTCCCCATTCCACAAGGTCCTTCAACCATTGATGCACTAGTAGGCTTTGGGTACCCATCTGCCCAATAGTGACCTTTTGCTTAGCCACGCCGTGGGTTTCGTAATTATTCCCAACAGGCAAGTCTTCGGGCCATATATTAAAGGCAACTCTGTAGCTGCTGATATTTTGGGTACCACCTCCCTCCAGAAGGACTGAACCCCCTACAGACCCAGGCTAGATGTAAAAAGGTAGCCCCTATTTCTCCACATCACTTGCATCTTGGCTCCTGGCTGGGTCTATTTGGTTTAGTAAGTATGTTGTCATGTAGGTGCGGTGTAAATAATTAAAATGTATCAATTTGAACCTATTATTGCATGAAACGGCGTGTACCAATTCAGCTGCCTGGCTCCATTCCTTATCAATGAGCTCTTCCCACATGTCCCTCTTCCAGCCGCTTAGTGCGACTCATGCCGTGATTTGTCTATCACTGTTGAGCGCTGATTAGAGCAGGGAAAGCAAATGATGACCCTCCCCCACCACCTGATGAGGCCCCCAGTACCTGAGAAGCCGGTGGGGCCTCTGGAAAGCCATGCCACAGCCCCTGTACCACCCTTTCCAATTTGGCATACTGCAAGAATTGCCCAGGTCCTATTCCAAATGTCTGCTGCATCTCTTGAAAGGAGGTGAAACGTTCCCCCGGATAAATGTCCCCCGCCATAATGTGCCCTTCCATCCGCCACTGCTCCATGAACATACATTCCTTGATGGATCTGAAGTGTGCTAGACCCCATAATGTCTATTCCCTATCAAACGGGGCTTGACCTATAATCTTCTTGACCACCTGTTCCCAAAGGGAGGCCGTGGCTCTCACTAATTGTGGGATCGGGTGTGTTGATCTACACCCCCCATTAAAAGTTGTGCTAGGGTATAACACCCTAATAAGTCCTGGAATAGTCTCTTCTCCCATCCATGGGAGTCTGTTAACCATATGGCTGCATGCTGCAGCTCTGATGCATAATAATATAGCTGTAAGTCTGGGACCACCAGATTGCTGCCCTCCAGGTTCATTGCGATTGTCGAGAGGGGAAACCCTGCTATGTCTTCCCGCCCATATCCATGAGCCAATCCAGCTTATGAAACGGAGCAGGCACAAGGGGGAACATGGTATTCTGAACATATAGACAGTGGGAAGAAACACCCGTTTTGCAATCGCTGCCCTACCCCTTGTAGAAATTGGTAGTCTATTCCAAAACCCAACAGAACCCACTAGGCCCCGCACAACTCTTTCAATGTTAAGACGATTATGAGCTTCCTCAGTATGGGTAATCCATATGCCCAAGTATCTAAAACCCTCCAGCTCCCAGCGCAACCCCACCTCCAATAGCAAGTCCACCTGCCTGCTTCTAAGTCCCCCAAGGGGAAATAGCAATGATTTCCGAATATTGACCTTAATTCCTGAAAAACTACCAAATGATGTCAACAGCTGCATTAGCACCGATTCCCTTGGGGATCTAAGAAAAATCAGTGCATCATCCGTGTATAGTGAGATGACATGAGTTTGCGTTCCCAGTTGTATCCCATGTTGGAACATGTCCATCAGCATCCATGTCGCCAGAGGTTTGATTGCCAAGGCAAACAGGAGCGGCGATAGGGGACATCCCTGCCTTGTCCTCCTGCCTACCCTCCACGCCTCAGAGAGTTGGCCCCCTTTCACTCAAATAGTGGGGTCTGTAAAAAGGAGACTTAACCAGGCACAAAAAATCCATTCCAAAGTCCATAGCTCACAACACTGACATCAGGAAATTTGACTCAACAGTGTCAAATACCTTTTCAAGCTGTAAAGACACTAAGGCTAGATCGTGGGTGACCTCAGCTGTCTCATGTATGACCTGTGAAACCCGCTGGAGGTTAAAGGTAGTGCTGCACGCCAGAATAAATCTGTATTGCTCTTCATGGACTAAATCCCAGATCACACCCCTCATTTGGGTTGCCAGGACCTTACAAAGGATTTTAACATCCGAGTTCAACATCGTGTTAGAATTGGGGCCGTAAAGGACTGATAGAAATCCACAGGGAGCCCGTCAGCTCGTGGTGCTTTTGATTTATTCATTGTCTTAACGGCCTCCCCCAGCTCTTCTAAAGATATATCCTCCTCCAGCTCCTGCCGCTACCCAGGGCTCAGTGGAGGGAGTTCTGCCCCCCTGTACTTAACCCTCTAGTTCTTGCTTTGCAATGGCAGGGCCAGCTTTATAGGTGGCTCAGAGATGTTTAACAAAAAGAACCAGAATGCCCCCTCTGCTGGAGACCCCCACCTCACTAGCATCTGTAAGATGAGACTGAGGAGGGGGTGGGGGTCTCGATTTTGTCTACGAAGTACCCATGCCAGCAAGCATCCAGTCTTATCGCCCTCCCTATGCAATTGCTGTCTATATGAGCGCAATGCCAACTTGTCCAGTCTGTCCCAGAGCTCCATTAGAGCCCTGTGCACCCTGAGCCACTCCCCGTGTATTGTCTGTGCATGTGTCGTCTCCCTGCAGGGTGGCCAATATATTTTCAAGTGTCTTGAGTTCTGCCTCTATCTGGCGTCGCAGCCCACAGACCGTCCCCAAGCACGCTCCTCTTATAACGGCCTTCAGGGCTTCCCACCGCTCTATTAGGCATTGTGCCATAGTTTAACTCTAAATAATCATGTAAAGAGGTTCCCGATGCATGACAAGCCTCTGTGTCCTTAAGAAAATCTGGGGACATTCTCCAAGTCTCCTGTCGTTTCCTCCTTGATGCCCACTGTAACTCTAACAGTACAGGTGCTTGATCTGATAGGAACCTACCTAGATGTTTGAGGACATTTTTGCAGCTGTGAAACCCCTCAGTAGAAAACAATCCAAATGACTAAATGTATTGTGAGTTTTCGAGTGGCATGTGAATTCCTACCTTTCAGAGTGCAAAGCTATCCAGCCACCAAGGAGTTCTAAGGAGTCCATATCCTTTTTTGAGTGATCTTGACATGAGAGGTTTAGTGCCCTGTTTAGGAGGTCTGCCGTCTCGGTCGCCGACCAAGACATAATTAAATTCTCCCACCCAGATCAAGGGCTCCCCCACTGTTACATCAAGTAAATCTAGTATTTTGTCATAAAACCTTCGATCACCTGAATTGGGCCCATATATGTTGAGAATCATTATGGGTTTCCCATCCAGTGTGCCCTGCAAAAGTAGATAGCGACCCTCCACGTTGGCTTCACTACGTGTGCCAAAATGGAACCCCTGGTGCCACCCACATCGCCTCTACCTGTACATAAGTTGAGTATGTAGGCGTAAATGGTGAACCTACAGATTATTAAATTATACCCGATTTGGTGCTGTATGTGTAATGAATAACTGTATGGTCACCGCTGTGATTCATTGGAAATTATTTGAATTGTTCCTTCACTTCAAGAACATCTAATTAAGAACGTTGGCAGAATCTATCATGGAGTCATTAGCTTGGTGTCTGAATGGATTCTCTATTTTATGTGCACCAATACTGGATCTGAAGCAAACAAATCAGCATTTAAAGAAACAAAAACAATGTGTGGTCAGAATAAAGTGAAAGTGGGACAAATTGCAGCAAAGAAACATATTTTCCTGGTGGATAAAAAGTTAAATGTGTCAAGGCATATTTCTTTTAGTCTTACTCGTATGGATTTTCCACAGGACTAGGCTTACTAGAAGAGACATAACCAGGGAAAAACACGACTTGAAATTCAGTCACTTGCATATTCTTGAAGATTGGAGAATCCTCCAAGTGAGAAAACTCCTCAAATTGTAAACGAGTCTCCAAGGAGCGCATGTTTTTCTTTCTTTAAAAAAATGGCAGCCTATATAGCTCTTTATTGTAATTGCAGAGACCTGATGCAGCCTCACTGTGGTTAGCGGTCTTCTGCGGAGTATTGTGAGTAAATGAATAGTTCATAGTTCACTTTGCTAGGTGCTAGTAAGTGGTGACTTAACACTGGTTACAGTCAAAGTTCTAACTTGACACTTTTTGTTCTTACAAGTCTGTTGCCTTGTGTTCAAGTACCTCTTTCAAAAATCAGGACTAGTAACTAGAATAATCTTGAAATAGGTAACTTTCTGTAAATAAATTTCTCATGGTTACCTTTGGCACAAATTAATATATTTTTGCTAATGGTTTACACACTAAGTGAAGAACCTGCAATCTCATTGTGCAGGAAAATAAGATACAAGATTGTTTTTGACCTTCACCCTGCATACTGCCAACCAGAGACGCTATGCACTCACTGTCTCTTATTTGCCACTGTCAAACCTGCTCTTCACACCCTCAGGTTACCAGGATCTTTAAAATCCAAGTATTATTCAGTTAGTTTGTGCACATCAACTTAAGCACCTTAACGCCCCAACCTATTTCTACATTGAACAACAAGGGGCTTAACCTACAGTGGTCTGATTTCCCTACTCCTTGTATTTCATTACATAGCTACCATACCTCTCTCACCAGACTTTACAACTCTCCCACACCCCTTCACATGTACACACTTAAGTTATGCTCGCACACTGAAGTTCAGCTTACATCTGTTGGCCCCTCTGCTATTTTGATTAAGGTGAACGGATGATGAATCATTAAGCACACAGACTTCTTAAGAAAAATACTTAGTTAATGTTTTTCTGGATTTCAAGCTGTATTAAGCAGCTTGATATACTGTTGAAATACCAAGGTTTGTGTCACAATGAAAACCTTTTAAACGTTCTTCGAGTTTCTCAAAGGAAAGGTTTTAAGATTACAGCATCAGAAATAATTGACACTAGATGAAGCTGCCCCTTATTGAATGTATGGTAGGTTTTGTTTGTGGTACCATGATATACATACTTCTCTCAGCTGATTTGAGGTTTCTCATACCCTTAATGCCAAACGTGTCACTCACTTGCAAATTAGTATTGTAGCAACGCCCCTGTTCTGTTGGACTGTATTTAAACTGCGTCTTTGATAGTCAAATCTTACTTCAATAACAGAATTCTGCTTTTTTTTTTTTTTTTTTTTTTTACCTTGAAAGTGTTCCATATGTTATCCTCAGACTGGCTTCTGTGACTTTATTCTAGATTTGGTGTGGTGACGGTCCTGATGGAAATAGATGTTGTTCCATG
This sequence comes from Pleurodeles waltl, assembly GCF_031143425.1. Taxonomy (NCBI): domain Eukaryota; kingdom Metazoa; phylum Chordata; class Amphibia; order Caudata; family Salamandridae; genus Pleurodeles; species Pleurodeles waltl. The sequence goes on from NC_090437.1 coordinate 1,168,931,459, forward strand.
TCCTGGGTGGGTACATGCAGAAGGTTTCTTTATCTTTGTTTTCACTTCTGAATGTCGTCTCCATTTTGTCGATGTCCTGAGTGCAGATGTATCTTGAACCCCCCCTCCCCCACATATTGTGAGTTTCTCAGCCAGAGATTGGAAGGAGCCAGTATTAGTGGCTTTGTGGACAACGCAGTTGATCTTAAATATGGTATGATCAGGTAAGGGAAGTTAGTGATTACATTAAGGTGAAATAATGTCGAATTTCTGTACTTCCTTGATAAGGCATTCTGCAGTGTGAAAAGTACAAGTGCCCAGACTGCAGTTCTGAGAGAAATGGGTGAACTTTCTTTAGTTGTTAGAGCTGGTAAACGGCTTTCTTGGTCTTTTTGGTGATGTGTTGCTTGAGGGAGAAGTTGGTGTTGAGGGTGAATCCGAGCAAGTATGGCCTTTGGTGGTAACAGAGTTAAAGCTGTACATTGTGATGTTGTTGAGTCAGGTTTGGACTAGCTGTTTGTTGTTGCCGAAAAGGAGGATTTCGATCTTGGAGTAGCATATCTGGAATGTACTGGCCATCGGTACTAAATGACCTAGAGGCAGTTCATGAGGTGGGAGATTTATGTGACTGGGGGAGAGTGTTTGCATTGTCAGCACTCCGTCCATCATTCTTTTGTGTTGTTAATGTTGCCCTAAGTGGGAAGGGTATGCCCAGACGTGGGTCCCGTGCTTCCCATGCCACTGGATTCAAGCTAGCCTGGCTGATGAGGGGTGAAACCCCGAAACCGGTCCCAGGATGCTTGTTTCCAGTCCAGGGAAGACCTGGCCTGGCAGTTCGGGCTGGACTGTTCCCATGGGGAACAGGGTCAAGACTGATTTGCATTTGGCTGGGTCCAAACTGGAATGGCATGGGCAGCAAAAAAACGATGGATTAAACCCAGATCTGTGACTGGGGGAGAGTGTTTGCATTGTCAGCACTCCGTCCATCATTCTTTTGTGTTGTTAAGATTTATTTATTTATCTTATCTTTTAGCTGCTGTATGTAGCATGGGCCAGTCCCAATGGGGTGATAGCGATTTACATGTGAGTACTATTTACACTTAAGTTTACTTTTGTTAGATGAACTTTCTCACTTGCTAGGTGGTCCAGGAGGATTGAGTGCATCTGTATGTGTAGTGTCTCTTGCTGTACAGAAATATTTGAGAGTGCAGCCACTTTGTAGGGACCATTGACTCAGCGATGTTGTTGCTCCAGTAGAAGACTAATAATCAATATTGATCACCGTTAATACAGTGTTCTTCTTGGTCTTCCCAACCGGTCTGTGATTCGGGCTAGAAAAGCAGTTCATTGGTCAGGGGGAGTCACCTCAACATCTGCTCTGTAGTTCCAATTCAAGAAGCAGAGTGCAGAACGTAAGAGGCTTATGCATATAAGGACAGTTAAATTTAATTTAGTTTCCCTTGCACAAAACTGTAATGAAAAGGTGAACCAAACTGGCATTGCCATTGCATACTGTGGAACACTGACTTGAATGCATGTGTTTCCATACAAGTATATTAAAAATACAATGACAAAACGATTAGCAATATAAATCATTACACAAGAGTTTTGATTCAAGCATAGTGTCACTGATCTCAAGCGGAATCAGGAGACATTTAGGTACCGGTGTATGGTATTGGAATATTTTCATTGGTTCGTTGAGTTTAAAAGGGCTCGGTGTATCCCACTCTAGATGGCGACCAATCCTATGCAAAGCGGGTGCGCTGTTTTCCTAAAAGGAACAGTCCAGCCTGAACTGCCAGGATAAGATCCCCAGATCAAGATCGGGATTACTATACTGTAAAGTACACTGTAACCTCATTGACGCTTGTTTTGGAATAAATGACTTCAGACGTGTGGTTCATATAAACTGGAACAAAATCACAGCATTGCCCTCGCTTTGGCAAAACAGCAGTGTAACTAAAAGACTTAGGGCCATATGTACGAACACTTTTTCCCATTGACACAGAATGGGTAAAAACCTTTGCTACATCTGGCCCTTAATTCCTAGACGTGATCTGCCAAGATTATTTATCAGATGGAACACAAGCATGCCCAAACTGGTTTTAGCCTATGTAGGTCTCCGTGAAGGATTACTAGAATCCTGCAAAACAGTAAACATGGTATCTGCTTCTGATAAGAACCAGAACAGTGCTGAAACCATACCGGACTTGAAGTGTAGCAGAAGGTCTAATGAACTAGAGTATGCTGATTCTTTACTGGCATAAAGATGTAGGGCCTAATCTCGTCATGGCCTTTTACAGCAGGTTTCCTCCAGTTTTCCTGTTCATAACCATGTATGCAAAGAAGAAAAACCACGGCACATCCCAAGCGGTTATAATGTTCCAGTTTATTCCTCGTGATGTCTTTAGATGAAACAATAATCTGTGGCCCAAGGTAACATCTTGGAGCCAGAGTCAAGAGATGACAACAGAAATCCTTTTCAAATGAACATCAGCCCAAATAGACAACAGCCGACACGTGTTTCGTCTGGGTAAACTTTATCAAGGCTGTGGATATACACAAGGAAATAGAATATCAACTACTGGAAAACAATTTAAATGAGAAAAGAAGTGTTTGTGACCAATGAAGAAAACAATTATTTGAATTAAATTAAAAGTAGGGAAGCCCGATTGTTAGCCAAAAAACGTGGCCCGAATAGAGAGATGTCGTTTTTGCTCTCCATATTCATTTAGGATGTAAGTCACCAAAAGAGTGTCAGAAAAAGAAATGTGATCGGAAGTAGGTGTATCACAAATAGAGTGCAAAGGGAAAAAAACCAGAGCTGGGGAATGAGAATTATTGTTTTTGAAGAGTACAGTCAAGTAAAGTTAAAAGGGAAACAAAGACAACACACACACCTACAGTATTCTAGTGATGCCATAAAGTATAGGGAAAACCATGTGTTGAGATAAAAGTGTGTCCTAGATGTTGAACCACGAAAGGGAAGACATGCATCGTTGGAAACATTAGTATTATGTGCAGAAAAATGAACAAAAGGTGGATTAACTGATCCGATAATCGAAAAAACATACCTATGATGCAGATAAATAGCTCAATATTCCAAAGTACCAGAGACAAATTGATGTCTTATGTTTTGAGAAGGAGGTCGAGTAAGAAGAGGCTAGAGGACCATGGTAAGCCTGTATAGTGAGAAAGAGGGCAAAGAAACCTGGTAAGGGCGGTCCATGAAATATATATTGACCCTATTATAATGGTTACTCAAAATTAGCATGGACTAGTAGGAGTGTCGTTATTTAGAATGTGTTATTGCGAGAAGAATGACATAGTGATCATAACCCATATGGTGAATGTATAGATCGCCGAAGTAAGAATATATATAAATAGAGAGTGGCGTTTGCGTAAAACCTAATGTATCGTAGATTATATGTAATGTTTAAGACAAATAGCAGGCGATGTATAGCATCCGTGAAACTCCCATGGATGAGAGTGAATGCTTAAGGCCATCGCCAGTGATGTAAAACATCCACATAAACCCCATACAAGACCTGGACTAGCGCACTGCACTATCAATTAATAAGTGTCCATACCTCAGATGTCTCCAAGCGTTTCTTTCGGCGTGGTATGGACGGCGCTGCAAATAGTAATCGCGCGCCGGTGGCGGACTCCCTCTATTTGAAGCCCAATAGGGAGTGGAAATGGAAAAGGGACTGTAAAGCTAGAGCTGTAGCCAAGTAGGGATGGAAAACGGGCGCCACATTGAAAAGTCAAAGAAGGAGATAAAACAGAGGAAAAGAGAAATATATGTGAGACACCCACTGAATAGTGGAAAAGAAAAAGAAAAAAGAAGAATATGGAGAGTTATTTCTGAAGTATAATGTCGTATAGGATCTGAAATTTGTTGAAAAAATATAATAGTAAAAATATGAAAATGGCCAAGAAATAGCATTGCATGCTAAATTATAAAATCGAGAAGGACGGAAGGGGTAATCCCATATTGTTGCATGTAACAAGTCTATTCAAATTTTCATAGGTGCTATGCATGAAAGAATGATGCAGAAATTGACAGACGCTAGAAAATAATGTAATTGACCAGTGATATAGAATAGTGAAGAAAAATAAAGGGAAACAAAACAACATTCCTGTACATGCACGGATAATACATGGAGAGAAAATATTCGCAAAACATCAGAGATCAATGAACAATATGAAAATCGACAAAAACACATATGTACACTGCATCATGAAATCAAAGGGGATAAAGGAGATAATCCGATGTCTTTGCATCTAACATATATTTCAGAATATCATAAATACTGTACATGGAAAGGTGATGCAAATGGTGTGGGCAGATTTGGAGATGCCGAAAGTGCTAGAGAAAGACATGTAAGTCTTTGTCCGAGTTTAAACCCATCTCCACTGCTCGCAATCTTATAATCCACCTACTCTCTAATTGCCTTAGTTGAAGGGTTTTATTACCACCCCTAGGGCAGCCGCCCAGGGTGGCGATTCCAAAAGTCTGCACATTTAGCCTCTCTTGTAATGGATGTTTCTTGTTGAAATGAGCTGCAAGGGGGTAGTCAGTGTTGTTGTTTCTGATTGCCCTGATGTGCTCCTGTAATCTTTCCTTAAAGGGTCTGATGGTGCTCCCAACGTATATCTTCTTGCATGTGCAGATGATACAATATACAATGTATTTAGTGTTACAGTTCATGAACTGTTTGATAGTATATGTAACATCCGTGTTGTGCATGAACTGTTTAGTTTTGTCCTGTACATAATCACAGATATTGCAGTGTCCGCATCTATAGAAGCCTAGGGGTGGTGAGGGAAGCCAATTGCTTTTAGTGATCGTGGGCAGAAAGCTGTGACAAAGGTGGTCCCTCAAAGTGCGTCCTCTGCGATAAGTCATGTCCGGTTGTGTCCGTAGACGCTTTTCCAGTGTCGCATCGGATGTAAGAATTTTCCAATGCTTTCTTAAGATTTTAAAGATGTCGGCACTAGCGCAGCTGTAGGTAGTTATGAAAGATGGTGGCTTCCTTGTGCCAGCCTGTCTATGTTGTTTTTTGGAGAGTAATGTAGTTCTATTAGCTTTCATGATTCGATCATGTGTGTGACTAAGCAGTTTATTGGAATATCCACGTTTGGCAAAACGGTGTTCCAAAATCCATAACCATGTATGGCCAGACCCCTCAGACGACCTGCGAGGTACTTGGCAAGCAAGGTAGGGAAATGGGGCTGTTATTCTCATCAGTGACCTATAGATGATGAGCCTGTTGCATAAATGAGTTCTGAGTGCTGAGCAGTTAATACAAGGTAACTCTTTTTATGCAACCTTCTTAAATAACCACCAAAACGCATATTGCCCTTCGAGAGAAGCCCATCTAATCGTTTAAGCACTTACTTATCGTTTATCCTTCACAAATGATCCAGTGTCGGCTGCACTACAGCAAGTTATACTTCCCATCACTCCAGTATTGACAATGGCTTAAAGGGTAAAGGGAACCTGCAGCATATCTGCATAACTATACTCTGAGTCATGCTTGTAACTGAAATTAAACTTTACTGCATTTCTCTTGACCGTTTTTGGTACCCTTATTTATCCTCTTGCAGACAAATTTCTGATCTGGTAGTATTTCGTTTTCTCTTATTCATGCACGTCATGCTTGGCATGCCTGGTGGATGTATGCTCAAGCACGGATAATCTCAGTATTAATTTATGCCCTTTTTATATGATTTATATCTTCCCTTTTAGGGAAGGAGTGTTTAACGTTAGTGCAGAAGATCCAGGTTGGTTTTAGATTTGTAGGATTACTACTGATGTAAATTAGCTCTATTTATGTTCATCATGTGAATATTCTTTTTTTTTTTTTGTATATTACCTGGACCTACATTGCACAAGCCTTATTTTGAAGGCTCGACTCATTAATTTGTAGGGGGGGAAAAGCTTCAGCTATTATTTTCAAATCAATCAAAAAGTATTAGATGTGCTAGTTGCTACTACTGGCAATAACACTGACTAAAATATCAATGTTTTGTTCTGCAGGAATGTGTTTGCTAGAAAGAAAAACTCGACAACCGAAAAACATGAATTGGGGTGGAAGCTGTTCGGTAAAGTTCCCCCTCGAGAGGGAATCCAGAAAGACCCAAAGAAAATACAGCAGGTACAATGAAGGTTACCTTTAGCAAGTCGGCGGGCGCCGCTTTAATCTCCGGCGTCTTGGCTTGCTTGCTGTTTGTTTATCTACACTGCTGTCTGGCAATACTGACGCGAATCTGTCTTAATCTGTACAGTTCAGATTCTGTGGTTGTACTTTAACCACATTTCTAAAGCAGTTTGTTCTCGATATTACATTCTAATTGAAGCTGTGTTTCATGGGCACCGAATTTGGTTTTTAGTTGACTAATGGTAATTATTAGACTTTTGGAAGGGTTAAATCCAGATTTATACAAGTGCAAGACGCAATCTCGTGTCACATTTCGTATTTTTCGTGTTTATAAGCACGGTTACCATTTGCTGCTGAAATGTATCTTGCACGCGTTAACATTATTTAGAGACAAGATGGGCTGTTCTGCTGCTATTCCGTTTATAATACAAAGAAATGTCTAACTGTGTAGACTCTTACTTCAAAGGTGGTAAATGGTGGGTGTCAAGGAACCTCATCGCAGGAGTGGTCAGATTGAAGTGATGCAAGAGAAGGCTAATCTAAATTATTAACCAACCTGATCAGGTTTTGGAACTCCCATAAGAGTGCTAGATCTGGTGTCCGTGTCAGGCAGAGCCGTGCCGTACGAGGTTTTTACAGTGGATGTGTGGGAAGCGATTCTTTGTTTGGAAAAGGCTTTATAGAGGGTAGAATTTAGTGCGCAGTTTTGTTAATTTGAACACTTGCGTTCTTGCAGCATACATATTTACAGAGTCTATATTTCTGGCCATTTTTTCTCTGAGGAGTGTAGGATCAAAGTCCCTGGATTAGTTGTTACAACTATCCTGTCCCCACCACTTCCCTCTCATAATGCAGTCGCTCTCAATATTTTATTTATTTCTGTTTTTCTGGTCCCAAGTCTTCTCCAGACTGCAAATCTACTCCACGATTCACCACACCCAGGGGCAGTGGTGATACGGACTTGGTATGGACACCCCCTAGTCTTGAAAAGGTACTCCTCACACTTTACACCACTACAAATTACCTGTCTGCGTTACCATTTTGTGGTTTTAGGCTGTGGTAGTTACATGCAGTGGAGCTACAATAGGGACAGTGGCCTCGTAACAGACACTTGATTTTGTTTTTTCGTCAAGTGACAAAATTTACAATCTGGAGACTAATTGCGACCACCTATGGTGCACCTATCCTTATGGTTGCCATAGATGTTCACTGATATCGGATTGGTTGTACGGTGGACGATAAGTGTTGCCCATATTGAGTCTACACATCCCCCCGACTCTTCTCCTTTTGATTTTCTGCCCCAGGTTTGTTTTAGAGGAGGGATTCATAAGACTCCCTCCTGTGATGACCTCGTGAGAATGTACCTATCTTGTGTCCTGTAGGTATCAGCCCTACCAATGCCTGGTAAGAAACGTGGCAGGTTTGCTTTACGAAGCATCCCATGCTAGGAGGGAAAATCTGCCCCAGTCTGATTGGTTAGGTTTTTGAACTGAGGGAATTGACAGTGGAATGCTGGCTTCTGGCTAAGGGCTGAATATATTAGCTGGACAATTCTCCTGCAAAAGAAAAATCTGTCTCCTGCTTATCTTGCTAGTGTGGAAGCCCCGTCAGGCACATGGAGACACAGATACAGAGCGTCAAGAAGCCCACTCTTTCCCGTCACAAGGGCACAGAGGACGGCTTCCCAAGATCAGTCAATTAGACGGTGAGCCAAGTCCCGATTGCCTGGTCCCTCCCTGTGCCGAAGCTTGGCTCACATTTCTGAGGACCCCTCACCCCATATTGCCCTTTCGCTGTTAACCTCTAAACATCTTCCAGTGTAACATTGAGCATAAAGTCCATCATGCCAGTCACTGACGTCTGTGCCAGATGAAGTGCCCAGAGCTGCATATGGGGATTCCCTAAGCCTACCTCCCTTTCACCAAGCTAACTGGTGCACTAGCTGGAAGCCCAAACTTGGAGCGGCAGTATGTATTCCTTGTGTGTGTTTTTTTTTTATGTAGGTTTACCCACACTTCAATTTACCCAACTGCATGTCTCTGTGCTAAGACTTCATCCTTCTGGACACTGATCAATGCTGCAAGTACCTTTGCGTTGGAGGATAGTCATTATACCCATACACAATGTATATATGGTAATAGTTTTAAAGATCAGTATAAAATAATGGCCACAAACTATGTTTTAAGTGTACTATTGTTGGTGGAGTTATAGCGATTGTTCTTGTTTTCAAGGAATAGTGAACGACAGTGTTTGTGATCAACTAGAGATTGTAAACAGTTTATTTTAAATGCAACAGGAGTACTCCGTGTTTCTGTGCGTTTTATTTGTGATGCTTTGCTGTTTTAATTTGTTAGACATTAGTATAGCACCTTCAACCATTAATCGTAACACTTTGTGTAACTATTATTGTAGCAGCATTTGTATAGCACCATCTACCGTCAGTATGGAACTGTATGGCTTTCTTGACATGGGTACATGTTTTGTTTGGGGGTGAGATTTTCATTTGTCTATTTGCAATTACAATGCTTTTGCTTGCATGTAATACATCAATTGATGATACAAAAAGCGGTACACACTGGCAATTACGAGAAAGTGGCTGACCTGTAGCCCAATGGTTTCCACCTGTGATCCAGGGGCCCCTGGAGGTTCGCGAAGCCTCTTCAGGAGATCTGGGACTTCTTTGAAAATTAACTAATAGTAAAATATAAAGTGGGTAAATTTACAATTGAAAATTAAATGTTAAAATGTACTGTAAATATCAATGAATTTGAAATCGGAGGCTAAAAATTAAATTAGTATCCTCATTGATTTGTGGGAGCAGTGCAGATACAGAATGTAGTATGAATGGTATGTGGCTGTCACATTCTATGAACTGGAGTGTGAATTGTTGAGGAGGTGTAATCTTGGGCTTGAGTTATTTACATGGTGGGTGAGAAAATGTGTTGGTGAGTGAGGCACCAAGGAAGGAAGAAGTAGAAAAAATCTTAAATTATCAGGATTGGATGTAGACGTACATGGATCATATTGGGATCGAAATGACTTATTAATGGTGCGGTCATTTCCCCTGCCCAGCGTTTTTGAACTGTATCTGATTTTTAACCCTAGCCACATACTAATTTAGTGTGTGCTGCCCTTAACACACCAGAGGTTCGGGAATTGTCCTGGGCCTGGAGTGCATACTACACAAACATCTCAGAGTTCCTGTTCTTGTAACCGGATTAGTGTATGTAGCTTAGTGGCGACAGAATGCTGTGTTTTGTAGTGATCAGAATCTGACCAGGCCTTTTTTATCTGTTTAGTGTAAGGTTGCGTTGCCCAAGTTTTACTACTTAACGTAAACCTGGAATCTTAGTGCCAAGGTCCCATACACTTGAGTGTGTATGTATGCTAGAGACATGGTGTGCAGTACATGGGTGTATGAGTGAATCAGAGTTAGGAACGAAACAGCATCATTCTGTAACTCTGGTATTTGTCTGTTAAATATTCCAGGTCAAGATCAGTTTTTTATTTTCTTAGTCTGTAAAGCTTACCCAAAGAAAATAGTTAGGTCGCATTTCTTATTGGTATGGCCCTTCTTGACTTTATTTGAAAGAAGTGTACTAATCAGGCATATTCTCAAACACTAGATTTTAGAAAAAAATATACATATTTGTAATCCGTTCATTTTGCCAGAATGCATGAATAACCGCTTTTTCATTCAGAAACCCCCCAATCCAAAGTCCATATAATCAGTTGATTATATAAACAAAAACACAGTTCCTGTTCAAAACTAAAGATCTTGAGTCCCAGAACAGTGCACACTCTGCATTAGTGACACAGTCCTGTGGGTTTCATTTGGGAAGCCTTTGGCTTGACCGTGTGCACAAGCTGGTGCCAAGGTTACTCTCCCAAACAGAGGAAGTGACATTCCTAAGACTAGTAGGAGGGAACCCACATACTGAAGTGAGGAAATAAAATGCAGGCTAACCCTTAAACATTCTTACAGGGCCTTTCTGAAACCGAGGACTGCTGATTAGTCAGCCTGGGACAGCCATTTGGTGGATGGCAGTGTTGAAGGGTTGGGACCTGGAGTATTGATTGGCAGGATGTGGAAGGTCCTTAAAGTGGAGTCAGCCCTTTCCATCTTCCTGATCACTGTCGGATGTGGTTGTTGATAGTCAAGGTGCAGTCTGCTCACACCTCTTTTTGTCTCTGTTGTGGTTACTCCAGCCTGGAGACAACCCTGTGAGGAGAAACACTGAAGACAAAGGCAGCATCTAGAGGGCAGCCTGTGAAGGACATAGGGAAAGGGATCCAACAGAAACCAGTTGTGAAAAGGTAGCCTTGGAATCCACATACTCTGTTGGAATCCACAAACCCTGTCTTACAACTCACAGTAGAAGTGAGAGCAGCTGACATACTTGTTGTTCTCTTCAGTCTTGGAGGGGATAAATAGAGCAATGAAAGGACTACTTTGCAGCTAAGGACTGGTCTGTATGACAGCCAGCAAACCCAGAGATGGGAACCTATGACCTGTCCGAACTAATGTAAAAATTGCTGACTTGTCCTGAAACCCAAGAAGGCTCTACTTGAGTGTGTGGGAAGGAAAGCACCGAACTGCAGCATGGGTGGTCCATGGGAAGGGGCTGTAGCAGTAAACGCTAGTGCAGGGATATGTCCCACAGAGACTTGCTACCTGAGCGCTGAATGCGGTCAAGAGTACAGATTTATTTGAGCAGCTTAGTCAATGCTACTGCAGCACTGCCAAGTTTTCCGAGCCGTATCAGATTACTATCTTCTTTGTTGCAGCCAAGGCACTAGCGCTTGTATGTCTGATTTGCTGCCTTCATTTTAGAATGGATAGGTACCGGACTGTAGCACCCACTATGTGCCCTCCACGTTTCCTCTTTGTGAGTAGAGAACTCGGCACTGCCCCTGACGTGCCAAGGAGCAAGCCCTTCTCTGAAGATCAAAGGCAGTCTCTTCATGGCACTATGTGCCAATGACATTACCTGGCAGATGTGACACCAAAGACCTCACTGCCCCAGTGCTTAATTTGTGCTTGTTGTTTCGGTGCTGAGCACCAGCACTTATTTTTGAGGGCCGGGGCTTATTCTTCTGCCTCAAGCATTTGCTGCGAGCAAAAGACACATATGGGAAAGACGAATGAAGCGAAAAACAAAAAAGCGTCACAAAGGGAGAAAGTAGAAAGCTGTAGGAGTGAGCTAAAGGGGCAGGGAGTGGCTTTATATGGATTGAAGAGGCCCGAGATGGCTTCAGGATTGCGCTCCCTCAGTATTCCGTGCTCGCACATTGAATTGCAACAGCCTCTGGTTTAGGAGGAGGGCTTTGGGCACTGGCACGTTTTTATTTACAAATTAAACACTGCACTGCCCGATCTGGGTACTGTCAACTTGACCCAAGATGTGGCCTGTAAGAGTCAGTCGTCAGAGGCCCACTCCTGGAGATAGGGACTGCTAACATCCACGTAGTGAGAGTCCAGCATGACTGACCAGAATCCTTCCAGAGTGATGGGAACGGACCTCTCAAATCCTCATAGTTGGCCTGTGGGAGCTTTCACTGAAGCTCAAAAGATGGCCTACTAGAGAAGTACCTGCTATGGCCTCAGTCTCTCTGACTCATTCTGCAGCTGGCAACTGCTGACCTCTAGGGTGACTGTTGTGTGATGTCTGAAGACCCTGTCCTCCACCATTAAGCCCTCTGCCACAGGAAGGCTCAATGTGGCCCCCTAGCTGTATCACCACAGATGAGTGAGAGACTGAAACAGGCCTAGATCCCTTAAGACTTTATACTGAGAGAAGTGGGGTACTTAAATACTAGAGACTACACTACATTAATCCAGAGACCCCCAAGACTAAGACAAAGAAAGGGGATGGGGAGGGGTGGACTCCCACTTTGATGCATATGAAACCCACACTCGAAAGCCAGGTATTCCAGGTTTTTTGTAGCGTGTATTTGCTTTCTGTGTAATAAAAGTTGTGTCTTTGTGAAAGAGAAGGACTGGGCAATCATCTTATTTCAGTACCGAGTATAGTGTTGAGGTCTGAACCAGAGTAACCCTACAGAAGCCTCTCCTGTGACTACTATCTCTCACTACCCCTGAGAGTCAAATGTTGAAAGCATTGTTTGTAGTACCAAAGGACCCAAGCCCCCATAGCTGTGGCTCAGTAGCCCCTGCCTGGACTGTAGCTTCCTAAATGTGGTCTGACAGATAATAAGAGGGAAGATGAAAGAGAGATTTAAAAAAAATGGACAGTTTGTAAGTAAAGCTTCCAAGATATGATAGCAAGGGAAGAGCACGTTTGTTGGAGCCTGTTAAAGGATGGGATGGAGCAGTGTTATTGACATCAGACATTGTAGACATTGTAAACCATATTGGAAGCTTACCAACTCAGTATTGTTGAAATTCAGAGTTGGATGAATTAGTAATTCGCTCATATGCAATGAGTAAAAAACAGAATTCTTAATATCTATTAGTGACTTTTCTCGGATGAGATTTATGAATTTCAGGAACATTATGTTGTTTCATTTGTTAAACTCCACCAGAATCTCTTATGACGACTTTGGACATTTATTAAAGAGAAACAAGGTATGTGCTAGCTATAGCTGTTCACATATTGAAGATTATCATTCTTATGACACAAAACCAACTATCTCTAAAGAAATAAAAACAAACTCACTTTTCCGGTTACCTTCAAGCCCAGTGCCTTGGTTGTGGACTAGCTAAAATGTTAGTTTCCCGTTAAACTAAGAACAGTGCTCAACATCTTAAAGTATAAAATAAATGCAGTTATTTTTTCAATAAAACATGTGTAAAAACTATATTCAGATAGGAAGTGTGAGAAAATTCCTCTTTTTGCATGATGACCTCCATTTTTTTTATTTGTTGATTGGCATTGCTGGTTTTTGAAGCCTGCACACTGGGGCACTGCTGTCCAGTCACCTGTGTATGTGATATGACTCTAAAACATGGTAAAATTGGCTAATCCCCAAATGGCCTATTTAATTAATTTTCACATAAAGCCATAGTATATGGTGGCAAAAACTACTCTAGTGGCATGGAAGGTTAATGTCACTTGTGGGCTGCAGCACATATTGTGCCATCTACTAGGCTGACAAAGCAAACTATCTTAAGACCTGTCTGTGTAGCCTGACTGCTGCAGCTTTTAAGCCTTCAGTTAAGCCTGTCAAAATAATCCTTTTTGAAAGGAAAGAAGCCCCCTTAAGTATGCCTTTTAGCCAACAAGGTAGGGTGCCTAGTAATTAAAAGTTGTACATGTAGGGACTCAGGTTTGAGGTAAGTTTGAGAAGTAATTCAACAACTTTGTTTCAATATTTATTAAAAATCCAAATCACTGATGAAGTTAGGGTTGTGATAAACATTTAGGAAAACAGTGTTTCCTCCTATTGAGGTGTGCAAACTGATTCCAGAGCAGAAACAATGGATTGGATGTGTTGGTAGGAAGACCTGGTTCAGGAGTTATGTGATTCCTCTAGGCTTATAAAGAACTACTGGGAAGGGTTCAGGACTTCATTAACTTGTAAGGGACCAACGTGAAGCCTATTCTTTTATAGTTATTTGTAAAGAGGGACCTGGGAAAAAGAAACCTTTGTTCTTTGGGTCAACCATCTTGCTACCAACCCAATAGGAGGGGTGTTGGTCCCAGATGGTTGGTGGTATTGAGGAGAGGGGGGGCTGCTCATTCTCATAAACATACCCCTAGATTGGTCTCCAGAAACACCCAGGTGTAGAAAGGTGCTTTCATGTTGAATTTTACTCAGAATAGTGCACTGTGAGGTAGTAAGGAAAATAGGAAAAATTGCCTCTGGGATTTTGTCAGACTACTCATGTGTTTACTCAATAACCAATCACCCACCTGCTGGTTAGTGATGGCTACAGAAGTGGCACCTCATCTCATCTGGACCTGTACAGAAGAGGTTGTTTGCAGCCTAATGAGCACATCAAGCTGCAAGAGGCCTCTTTCATGGATTGACTAGCTGACTAGTAGCAACTAGGTCTAGACTGCACGCTACTGGTGGCCTCTGCTGAAGTGAGCCCAGATCCTTAAGTGGTGGTACTCCGAGCCTTAGAGGAGACCAAGTGGAGCCTCTCCAGACAGTCTTAAAAGTTGAGTCTTTGGAATTTTAGCTGTCAGGGGTTCAGCACAGGTTTATTTTTTTAATTTGTGTGTTGGACCTAACAAGAATTTGTACCTAAAACTTGAATCCACCCCAATTAATAACCCATTTTCCTACAGGGACTGTCTTTGTTTTAGTGGAGGGTTCAATTTGAACTGTCCCAAAGCTAGCTTGATGCAGGGGGCATAGGGCAGACAGAGCCAAATTTGCAGAAAATAACAAAGCTACTGGACACAGAACTGCAGAAAATAACAAGATCACCAGACCAGCGCATCAGCAGAACTAGTTGGATTTTATTTTTACTAAAACAGTTCTGGGAAGAGATGAGAAGAAGGGCCAAAGGGAGCCTTGCCCATTTCAGAGGTGCAGGCACTCCCACCTTGAAACAAGGAATGTAAAGTACAACTTATGTGCTGTATTGAAGAAGTCTTGTAGGAGCAGGATGAAGTAAGTGCACAGCCCAGTAATTGAAATCAATTACAACTAAAACACTTTTTTTTTTTTTTTTTTTTTTTTTTAAGTCCAAGGTTCATAACGTCATAGTAAATGCTTAGCAAATCCTTCATTTTTTTTTTTTTGATGCATTGCAAGCAATAAGTCCCCACCAAAGAAGCTGGGTTTTAAGCCTGTAGCAGATGTGATGGACAAATGTCAATCACAGAATTACCCAGTGACTGTTCAGCTTGTGAAACATTGTATGACCTCTGCCATGAAACCCAAGGCCATCAAAGAGTGAGAGGCTAAGCTCTCTACGGCATGTGCAAGCGATGACATTAGGGGTCGTTGATGGTCAGTTTCAAGGTGGAGACCCAGAATAAGATCCAGGACACCTTCTCTTCCATCCCCATCTTACAAGATGGAAAAGAGGAGAAGCATTCAGCTTCACCTAGGAGCTAAAAGTGACCTCAACCCTACCCCCCTCCTCGGCAGAGTCAGAGTTGTTGTTGTCCTCTCAGGTATTACTGGCACCACCATATCCTGCGCCGCCGCCGCCGCCTCCTCCTCTTTCGCCAGTACTGATGACGATGCTGGTGTATCCAGAGTTCTTGGCAGCAGTACAGATCTGGCTGCTTTCTTTCGGGCTACTCTGGACATGCTCAGGAGATCGTCAGTCCTCTGTTGCACCGGTCTGCCCCATGGGATCCTTTGATGCTGGATTCTGACTCAAGAATTCAGTGCCAGACAATTTCTTCCTGCGTCTTCCTGCT
Source organism: Pleurodeles waltl (assembly GCF_031143425.1). NCBI lineage: Eukaryota > Metazoa > Chordata > Amphibia > Caudata > Salamandridae > Pleurodeles > Pleurodeles waltl. The sequence goes on from NC_090437.1 coordinate 1,168,946,952, forward strand.
CTCATTTGCACAAAGTGAAGTTTTAATCTATTTCCCTGCAGGCAAATATGCGTGCAGCTAGGCAGATAAAAACATTGCTCCCGCAAGCAGGGAACTGCTGTTTAGAGAACCCCCCTGTTTGTGGGATCAGTGGCAGCTCCCACAGGACGTGGGGAGCTGGCTAGGACCGTGGAAGACTTAAGTCTCCCACTGCGGTGTTCCCACTATAGCCCTCCCTCCCTCTCCCCCCACTCCCTTTCCCACTCCCCACTTCTGTCCCTCTGCCTCCTTCCCATCCCATAGTGGGATGGAAGAGAGAGATTGTCATTACAGTGGTCACCCCATACAGTGACTGCACACAGTCTGACTAGCAAGATGTTTGGCACAAATGTTATAATTAGGTTTGGCTGCAGAGCAGAAAAGAGTCACTTCTGGTTTAATGGTCAAGGTCTTGTGCTGTCACACTGTAGGCTGACGGTTCACATCCTAGTATCGCTTGGCAGTGTCTGTTTTCGAGTTTTTTTACTGTTAAGCATTCCTAGTGATAGAACATTGAAGTATTTTTCCCCTCAAAATCTGTGGGATGAATGTTGTAGCCAAGTCTGGACACTGCACAGTAAGGCCTCACCTATGACGTAGTGGTTAAGGTCTCAGGCATGTACACAAAAGGTTAAGGGTTCTAGTCTGTCAGTCTGTGGTCATTTCCTGCTTAAGCTTCTTTTCAACTATAACTATGTGTTACATACTGAAAGGTGATCTCACTCTTTTTAATTGACAAACATTTTTCTTTTCAATTTGCCTGGAAATCTCATTCTAAGTATATCATTCATCAAAGCCTAAATGGCTCTCCCTGTCTCTCAATCTCTCACTTTTTCCCTCAGGGTTTGGTAGTTATAGGGGATTCTTCCGCCAACCGCTGCCACACACAGCTGAAGGGGTTGTGCGGCGGTGGTTGGATTAAGGTATAGTAGTGAAATTACTTTACGTTTAAAAAAAAATCATTGACATTTTCTGGGGAAAAAAACAATGGTTAGAGGGATGTTATAGTTAGGTTCTGAATTTACTTGTACAAAACCTTAGGAATTCACCAGTTATAGTTAATTCAAGTAACTATAACTTGTGCCCTAAGTAAACTTTAACTTGCGCCATTACCATGCACTGCTAATTACCTGAGAGATGATCAGTTTTTGACTGAGCTTTTTTCGACTTTTGACAAAGCCTTTTTGATAAGTTTTTCTCCTGGTGTGGTAGGAATGTCCTTGAGGTGCGACACTGCAACTTTTTCGATCTTGGTCGAGAGGAAGGTCCCTGGATCAGTTGTGGAGTCCAAGATCATCGCTGCACTACAAGTAGTCGGGCCACTTGGTTAGGTCCCACAGCAACAAGAAAAATAAGACGTCAAAGACGTCTTCGATTTCACCCTGTCCATCAAAGTTATCTGACGAGACGAGGGGGATAAGTCATTCTTGGACTGGCTCTGCGGTTGAGCCAGGGCCTGGGCCTCCCTGAGTTTCTGAGAGCCTGATTCACACCCTTCCTAGCTCCTCACGTTTTATGAGGTCATGCACCTCATATTAGGGTGGCCCATTCCCCGCTGTGCTCCTTCAAGACCCGCAGGTTCGGGAAGGGCCCCTACTAGTTCTCTGCTGATGGCTGTAGCCCTGACGCCAGTTAGGCCCCTTAGATTCACTGATGGATCCAGACCAGCACCGGTAGTACTACCTAGACCACCTCTAGCGTTGGCCACAATGCTGATGCTCCTGGCGCTCTGGTGGCTCCATCCCCATTCTCATTCCCCAACTCCAACAAGGAGCCAGAGGGGCATTGTCTAACGCCGGTGCTGACTGGAACCATGCCTCCCAAGTCTGACCCTGCGCCCTTATCCCTATTGGCTTGGACTCTGGGAGCAGTGGGAGGGGTCGCAGTACCCTAAAGAATACCAGCACCTAGACCCCAATTTGAACTGGTGTGAGGACCTGGCAGATGCTAGCAGCCTGGATACTTCTCCAGATACTGACGTGGTCTCTTCTCCTACCATGACTATGGGGGGAGGGAGTCTCATTCGCAGGAGTAAGGAGGGCCACTGAGGTCCTTGACCTTCAGTTGCGTTCTTTGGCAGTCAAGACTAATTTCTTGATTGGGCTGCTTCAGCCGGAAGTGACCCCCTCAGAACTGCTTCTTCCATTTAACAAAGCCCTCATTGACGATGTGGTCTGGGCACCACCGATTCGCTAGGCAGAGTAGTTTTATCAATGGTGGCTTTACAAGGCCATGCCAGGCTGAGGATGACTGGCTTTTCAGGGGATGTCCAAGCAGTATTAATAGGCATGCCCTTTGATGGTACCAATCTCTTCTTAGATGAGGTGGGCTCAACACTGGAGCGCTTCAAGGATAGTAGGGCTACAGCCAGATCTTTGGGCCCATCCAGGGCCTCTGGCCAACCCCAGTCGGACTGTTGCTCCTTTCATGGCCACAGAAGTGGCTTCCAACCTAGCCTTTACCTGCCCAGCTACCATGGTGCATATGCTTCACAGCCTCATCATAGAGGAGGATGCTGTACCCACAGACCTCGTGGGTTAGGCAGCTGAGGTCAGGTCAGTCCACTACTTCCCTAGCAGTTATAGACCCCAAATCCCTTTAGTTTGCCCTTATTCCATCACGAGCACCCAGTGAGAGGCTGGATATGCCATCACCTGCCCCACTAGGATCTATAACATCAGACCCATGGATACTCCAAATTATCCAAAGGGGCTACTCCCTCCCTTTGTGACCGCCCCTCCAACCATGCCACCTACTTGCGTCAGGCTGATGGAGGACCCACCTCTCCTTTCTCTGCCAGGAAGTGACGGCTCTCTTGGCCAAGGGTGCCTTAGAGAGGGTGCTGACACCAGAGGTAGGTTGCTCTTCCCGCTACCTTCTGTTGCCCAAAAAGGTTAGATGCCTTTGTCCTACCCTTGACCTGCACCCTCTCTTCTTCCTCAAGAAGCAGAAATTTAAATGATCACACTCGCTCAAGTTCTGTCTACCCTGGACCCGGGAGACTGGATGGTAGCGTTGGACTTTGAGGGTGTTTACTTCCACATTCCCGTCTTGTCTGCCAATAGGCGTTACCTGGGGCTCATGGTAGACCAAGAACACTTTGTTGACTGTGCTTCACTTTGACCTTACCAGTGCCACTCCGGTGTTCACTAAGGTGATGGCAGTGGTTGCAGCTTATCTGCGTAGATCAGGGATGCCAGTCTTCCCTATCTTGACACCTGGCTGTTGAAGGCAGGCTTGCACCTGTTTGTCTTATCCAGACTACGGCGGACCTCCTGCACTTGCTGGGGTTCACTGTAAACGTGTCGAAGTTGCACCCGACTCCCTCTCAGCTGTTTCTTTTCTTTGGAGCTGTACTGGACATAGTACAGGTGCGGGTTATCCCCTTGAACGGCGAGTCCAGGATATCAATGTTTCAGCCTCTTTCCTGAATTTCGGTGAGACTGACTCCGAGGCTGCTGGGTTTCATGGCTTCCTGCATCCTGCTTGTGATACATGCCCCCTGGCATTTGCGGGCTCTGCAGCGGGACCCGAAGATCCAGTGGGTGCATCATCAGGATACTCTCTTCGACAAGGTCCAGATCTTGGCGGGAACTGCAGAAGATGTGCAGCAGTGGCTAGCGAACTTCGATTAAGTCAGCAGCAGACCCCTCTCCCTTCACCAACTAGACCTAACAGTGGTCACCGATGCCTCCCTCTCCGGATGAGGAGGCTATGTGGGAGAGGTGGAGGTCAGAGGCCTCTGGTCTCCAGCGAAGTCTGAACTCCACATCAACCTACTGGAGCTCTGGGCAATCAGACTAGAATTGAAAGCCTTTCTGCCCTCCATTATGAAGGGAAGGCTAGTACAGATATTCACTGACAAAACCACTGCTATGTGGTACTGTAACAACCAGGGCAGAGTCAAGAGGCCCTGCATCTCTGAACATGGCGGTAATGTCGGGGCATATCTCTAGTGGTTCAACACCAGGCGGGTGCTCTGAACGTCAGTGCAGACGTACTCAGACGAAGATGCCTAATGGATCACGCATGGCACCTCCATCTGGAGGTGGTGCATGGATTCTTTCAACAGTGGAGAGAGCCTTGGTTAGATCTGTTTGCACACCACTGAGAACATGCAGTGTCACTAGTTCTGCACACTGGAGTTTTCAAGGAGGCTCTCGCTCGGAGAGGCTTTTAGTCCTGAATGGAGCTCAGACTTCTTGTACACCTTTCTGCCCATATCACTCCTGCCCAGAGTTCTCCATAAGATCAGGAGGCATCGGGCCCAAGTCATCCTTGTGGCTCCAATCTTGGCTTGCAGAGTTTGGTATGCTGAGCAGTTGAGCATGGTAACTGGTCCTCTGCTCAGACTGCCCCTTTAGGAAGATCTTCTGTTGCAGCTGTAGGGGAGAGTTCTCCACCCGAACATGTCAATGTTCAGCCTTCATGTAAGGAGATTGAGTGGCTACAGTTGGCAGTGTATGACCGTCCACCCGAAGTATGCAACGTAATTGTGACAGCCCAAGACTGAGTATGTCTGCCGTTTGTGCAAGATTGTGGCGTGCAGTGCAGAGAAACAGATTGACCACCCCATTTCTGCTCCCCTCTTTCAGGTTTGTTTCTTTATTCTCTCTCATGCTCAGCAGGACTCTGCTCTGAGCACTCTCAAAGGCTAACTTTCTGCCATTTAAGTCTTCTTGCGGCTGCCTGATCATCCTTCCCTCTTCAAATATGTTAACAGATTCTTTAAAGGATTACAACACGTTTCCACCTTCACCTTTCATCACCTTCACCCTGCTTTCAGTGAGACCTTAATCTTATGCTAACATTTCTAATGTGTGCCCCCTTTGAACATCTACATAACCGTCCCCTCAGGATTCTGACCTTCGTTGTGGCAATAACTTCAACCTGGAGGGTCAGTGAGCTTCAGGCCTTAACATCAAAGCCTCCATATCTGAGCATTTATCCAGACAAGCTGGTCCTGCGTACTATTTCATTTTTCTACCAAAAGTCGGCATCCCATTTCATGTAGCCAATATGTCACCTTGCCTGCTTTTTACGTTCTATGTTTAAGTTCTATGACATCTCTCCAAGAAGAGTGACTTAACCATCTGGACCCAGAAAGACCATTAATCTACCTTGACTGCACGAAAGAGTTGAGGGTAGACAACCATCTGTTGGTGACATGCCTGAGTGAAGAAAGGAAAGGCTGTGCAGAAATGTACCATTTCCTATTGGATCATGCTCTGCATTAAGATCTTCTACTTATTAGCCAAAAAGCAACCCCCCTGAGGATTTGCATGCTCATTCCACCAGAGCGGAAGCTGCGATCACTACTTTAGCGTGTGGTGTTCATGTCCTAAACATCTTTCAGGCAGCAATGTGGGCCTTGTTGCACAAGATCACCAAGCACTGCTGCCTGGACAGACTGGTCCATAGGGACGGGCATTTTGCCCTTTCGGTCCTGCAGGACTTTTTGATTTAAAAACTATCTCTCAGACCTACCTCCAGGGAGTTATTGCTTGAGTATCTATTCATAAGGTAAGGAATCTGCGAGTAGAAGTGTCTATCAGATGAAAAAGTTACTTACTTTGATAACTCCTTAACTGGTAGAGACTCTATCTAGCCACAGATTGCTTACCGACCCACCCATCCTTCCTGCTCTGTGAGCATATTCTAGGTTAAGGGCAATTTCCCTTTTCAAGGCCGTAGTATTCAACACCAGTGGTCAGTGTGTTTTGTGGCTCCATTGTCCTGGCATGGAAAGTTGTAAAAAGAAACTCATGTCATCACGCTCTGGTGGTGCTTATATTCGCACCGGTCACGCCACTTCTTGCATGGATGATGCCACGCAGAGCTGTTTAATGCCACTTACCGGTGCGCAGGGGTACTGGTCACGAAACATTTCCGAATCTGGTCTGGCTCCTGGAGAAAACTCAAAAGGTAAGGAATCTGCGGGTAGATAGTCTCTACCAGATAAGGTGTTTACCGACTCTAAGTAACTTGTTCTTCACAAAAATCAGTGTAAACTAATATGACAAAATTACATCAATTCAGACTACATCGTTTACATTATAGATTTACAGTCTGACCTTTAAATATAAATAACTGGGAACTTGTCCCAGACTTATGCGCCTTAGATATTTGTCAAGGTTCCTGGCTGAATGATTGGACGCTTTCACTGGATCTTCGAAAGATGAAGACCGATGATGTCTAGGTTAATAGGTAGAAATGTTTTGCGGTAACTCTTGCTTCTAGTCTCTTAAAGTAAAACATTGATTGTAATCTGACTGCGACCAGTCTTAATGCGAGCAAGGACGATTGCAGGCCCTTTTGTCGACATAACTAAAAGCTCTGCATGAAGTCTTGAGCGTGTGAGCCTCTAACAACAGTCTTTGGATTGAGCAAGCAGAATTTTTTTTTTTAAGTATTGGGCTAGAGCGAGTGTATGGGAGAATCCTTGCCATTTGTGTGTGTTCTCCTTTACTACTTACTGTGTGTTCCTTTTTGCATTTTGAGCGTGTTGCCATGTATTTGTTGGAATGCCCCACGTAATTTCCAATTTATCCTTTTTATACTTGATTTAGTGGCTGTTGTACTCCCTCTCTGCATAATTGAACCCCCTCATGCAATTTGATTTGCGGAGTGAAACTATAAAATGAGCCTGTGGGAGTCCGAGAAAATCAGGCCCGGTGGCTGTGCCTGGGCCATTCGTATCTGTCAGAATAGCACTTGTAGCTGTGTGCTGCTGTTTCCTCGTATTTTTTTCCGTGAAGTCCACTACTGGGGCAGTTCCAGGAGAAATGAGCTGTGTTTTTAAACATTTTCTGTGACCTTTCCTGCGGATAATTGTGCTCACCGTTTGCAGCGTGGGCAACCAATCCATTATCTCTACAGTGTTATTGCTGTGTACAGTTAAAAGGTTGGAGAGGCTTCACTGCTTGTGTTGGTGTTTGCACCTTGCCCCGGTGGTGTTTATACTGTTCCTGTTCATTGTGTGGCAGGGATGCTTTGGTACAACTGCACTTTGTGTGAGAGACGTGTCTATCTGCTGCCCTTGCCATGTATGTGGGAGTGCTGCTGCTCGTTCCTGGAGCTGTGTGTACATTTCTGTGTGCATCCTCTTTGTGGAGGAAAGCATGGGAATCCATCAGTGGAAGGTAGTGTGCATTGTTTGTGCAGATAACTCACTGCTGCGTCTGCCCCGCCGTTGCAGTGACAGGTAGCATACACTGTTGCTGTCTACGGTTGGCCACACCTGTGTTGTTTGTAGGAGCAGCTTTCAGTGCTGCTTCCGTGTTGAAGAACCAATGATTTGGTTAATAGCTAGTTAGAAATCGTGAAATAGGTAGGTTTTAAGTTTATGCTAAATCAGTGGTAGTTTAGATTATCGCATTGGCATGAAAACCTCTCCCATCATTAGACGGTCGGTAAGGTCACACGTTGAGTCTGCCGGTTTAGCCTCTGTAATTATCTGATTTCACCTTTTGTGCATATAATGTGCGAGTTAAATCCCTTGCGGCGTCTGCAGCAGGTTTTGCGACGAACTAAACGTCAGGGTTACTGTGATGCGTTTTTGTTTTAAATGTCAAATCCCTTCTGTGGTATTTTCTATTTTCAAAGAGATTGGATTTACTTCTGTTTAAGGAACTGGTTTTACCTAATTGTAGGTACATTCTTTATTACTTAATCTGGGGCGGACGCACTAATACGCTTTTCTGCTTTGTACAGAGTTATTTTTGTACCTGCACCATTGCATTGGATCTTACCCTTTCCATATACTCGTATTTGTGTTGTATGAGTTATTGTTTTCTAATAATTTCTTAACTGTTAAGGGAACTCGGCGAGTCTATGTTGCAGACTTTTTCAATGGACTGATGATCGCACTAACTCTTACACTTTTTTCCCTCATAGCATTGACTTTTGTAGCTTCCTTCAAGAAAATTGCAAAAGGCACTGCTATGTGGAAAAAATTGCGTTGATAAGAAAGTCCAGACATCAGTTTAATGGCCATCTGCTGAGGCCGAATTTGATAATATTCTCTCCAAATTCAAATCCCGACTCTGATATTATCCTCTCCAAGGTTAAATCTGCGAACATTCGGGGACTGATTGAGATTATAAATCCTATGCCCTGCGGTATGACTTGCAGCCTGTTTGGATAAAATAACAAGTTCAAAATCAATATCTCGTCCTAGAGCGTTTTCCATTGTCCAGTGTATTATTCAGTGTCTACATCAAACCTTTGCAAACAGAACAACTACCACATCTGTCAGCGGGTAAAGGTACCGAGCAGGCCATGAACAAGTCAATGATTTCCTCCCGTAGAAAAAGGAATGGCCAATGAAACTTAGTTATCCATACACAGACTTGAAAGGTCTAGATCATGGCAGCTCCACCTCAGTCAATTGCCTAATACTTCACTTTTGTATGGCACAACATTATGCAAGTAGGGGAAAACAGGGCTGGTTGAAATAAACAATGGGGACAGTAACGACGACTCTCCTGCCTTTTTCCTTGCTTGGAGCTGAATCTGCAACATGTCCTTTGTTGCAGTTGCAGTTGTTGCAGGAATGCGGTTGGCAGTGTTTGTCCTGCAGTCTTAGCAGTAAGACTTTAAATAACAGCCAGCTAGGAGTCCAGGAAAGACGCAAGTCCTTCCGTGGTGGTCTGACGATAAACAACATATGCCTTGTATGTTGCCATCTGAATCAGAGGGCAAACAGATTCTTATACCTAGTGCAAGTTTTATGACTCGCATTGAAAGGCTGAAGAACCTGGTCATTATATGTCAGGACCAGAGGCGAGGATTATGCTATTTCTTCCTTCGCTTTAATACTCGGTTAACAAACTGCAGCCGTTTTTATTCAAGCAAAAAACAGCAACAACGTCTGTTCCCATTAGCACCAGGGAGGTCCATTAACCAGTCGGGTAGCTAATGTCCAGATATAGTCCATATTCTCTGTCTGAGCTCCCTCTTTCTTCGCTGCTCAGCAACCTACTTAAGTTACTTTAATCATGTTCTCTGTATTTTACTGTATTTCACTGCATGTGGGGTTTGTTGCCTTGTGATACCATACCTTGATGAGCACTCGTTATACTATCCCTTGGCAGAATAACTCATTTGGTCACTGGACTGCTCTGCGATCCCCATTCGACAATACCTCTTTGTATGCAGACACTGCGGCAAGGTCTGCTGCCTGCCAGAGTGCTTTGTGGGCTGAGCCTCTCCTTGGCACGCGTTTTCCTCATCATAATACCAGTGCGTGCTGTCTGAGCCACCAAGAGTTCTTAGCCCGTCCACCTAGGAGTCTATTGCTCCAAAACGCTCTGGCGCCTCTTTGGGGTCGGTATTGCCAGTGAGTTCAAAGTCAGACACCTTGCCAGGTCTGTATCTTTGGCCGTACATGCTATTCAGGACACAGTCCAGGCATGTTTGCCCCAGTACCCATTGGGGAGCAGTGTCCCTGGGCTTGTGCCCTCACATTGTGCGGATGCCGGCCCATCCTTATCACTGGGTTCCCCCCTAGTGCCGCACATCATGCACTGTGTCCCTAAATTCAAAGGCTTTGATTTACCACTCCCCAGGCATTGTATGCTTGACACAATAGCTTCGGCATACATTCCCAGACACCTGCAACAGATTTAATCCTCACTTCCTAGCTTGGTCCATATTGTTTGACACAGTGCACGTATTCCCTTAGTCATGCAGGCTACACAAAGTGAGTTTGCAGAGAAGAACTCCTTAGCTTTTCTGCAATGGGATGCCGAATTTTACCAGGCGGTGGACACCGCCATCTATACAGCTGTAAATGAGGCTGTGGCCCCCATGGAGGAACACCTTTTTCACCTTTCTGTGCCTTTCACCGGATCACACTGCAATGCATGCTTTCGTGTCTCAAGCGAGCATATCTGGCCCAAGTGTCCACCACAATGGGTCCCTCAGATCCTTTGGATGGACCCTCAGCCCCTCCCAAGACAGGATACCCAGGCAATCAGGATGAGGGGAATGCCCTTGGAGATTCAGACTGTGCTGTAGGTCCTTCCCGACCCTGGCAACTCTTCACTGTCTCTGCACCCAGTTTGGAGGACGTTTCAGACATGTTGGCCCCTGATGACGTTATCCATCTTAATTCAACAGAATGGGTCTCTGCTGACAAAGTTGCAAAGTACTTCACAGGGTGTCTGTGCAAGTCCTTAGAGATAGAGTCCTTTAGCCACCTCAAGGCGGAATGCCCTCACCCCTCTCTGGATGGGAAGGTAGCCCTGACCCCAGACATAGTCCTCAAGCTGGCCACTTTTTTGGCCAAGTTCCTGAAAGACCCCAAAAAGGGTATAGGTTGGTCATGGTGTTCCTGCCAAGAAAAGTTTCTGAATGCCATCAGACCCATGACCAAAATACTTGATATGGTGGAAGAAGCTAAAGTTTCGGGGTCTCTTATCCCTTCTGAGGTTCTTTCCAGTAGCGCTAACTATGCCCTGTCCACCGAGAGCTGTAGATCCCTATTAATTAAGGTTGACCCCACCTCTGAAGCAGGCGCTGTGGCCCAAGGGGGATTGTTTGGCGACCCCTCTGTAAAACAGCTTGAGAAATTTGTGGCCACTTTTACATTGCTTGACAAAGCACAGACCAATATCAAGCACATCTTTCACCCCAGGTTTTCCAATGGGCCACATGACTGGCTGCTTCTCATTCAGTCCTCCCAGGGGACAAAGCTCTAGACCTGGCCAGTGGCAGAACAATGCATACTTCTCTTCATTCTACCCCCATGAGATGCCAATGCTTCCGCAGGCAAGGTGGTTTCAAGGGAAATGCCAATAGTGCATCTACACAAGGTGATTTTTCTCCCTTTGGCCAGATAAAAAAAAGTTGGCTGGTGGCTAGCATTCCTTCTACCAGCATGGGCTACAATAGTCACAGATGCCTGGGTCTTGCAAACAGTACAGGGTACAGTGTTTTCATATCGCATCTACGGATCTCCCCCTTCAACAGGCCATCAAGCCACCGTATTTTTCGACGAGGAGGTCCAACCCCTCCTGCGGAAAGGAGCTATCCAGTGCTTGGTCATACACCCCCACCAGTTTTATCAGTAACATATTTTTTGGTGGACAAGAGTGACCGTAGGCAGAAACCAGCAATAACCTCTGGGAATTCAAAGAGTGGGTGGTTTACCGGCATTTCAAAATGGAGGGCATCCACCTTCTCTGGGACGTCTTACTCCCTTACGATTGACTTGGGCGTCTGGATTTGAATGACTCCTATCTGACAATTCCTGTCTTCCCTCCTCACCGTCTATTTCTGCAATTCCTTTGGCGGTACCAGGTTTTCAAATTCACCACTCTTCCCTTTGGCCTGTCCTGCGCCCCATGATGTTTCACCAAGGTCCTCAAACTGGTGGTTGAGTTCCTGCATGCACTGGGGATAAGGTTAATAGTCTACTTAGATGACATCCTATTTCTTGCTGAATGGCTGCAGAAACCTTCCCGTCACCTCCAGATGGTGGTGAATCTCTTACAAGCCCTGGGGTTTGTTATCAAAGAAAGGAAGACCCTCCTTTGTCCCTCTCAAATGACCACCTTCTTGGGTTTCATTATCAACTCTAACTCAGCCTTGTTGAGCCTTCCATCCAGAAAGGTGGCTAAAATTCGCCATGAATTGTGCCAAACATTGTCCAGGGCCCTCACATCCCTCTGACAGATTGCTCGCCTGGTGGGCCTTCTTTCTTCTGTCTAGGCGATATTCCCGGGCCCTCTTCATTATCGAACCCTCCAGAGGCTCCGCGTCCCACTTGTGCAAAGGCCTGCCCTACTCCCAGCTAATACCTCTGTGAGATGAAGCCAAAGAGGAGATCACTTGGTGGATTACCCATATGGAGGTGTGGAACGGGAGAGCGATTTTTGGATCCACTCCCGATTTAGTCATAGTTCGACGCCAGCAGGTCTGGCAGGGGTGCCAGATGTGGGGAGTTCTCCACAGGTGAAAGCTGGTCACCACAAGAACAGAGTTTATATATCAACTGCTTGGAACTCCTAGCCGGCTGTTCGCAGCGAGATGCTGGAGGAAAGACCAAGTGCAGTCTTATATCCTTATCAAAATGGATAATGTTTCTGCTGTGTGTTATATCAACCAACTGGGCGGTACCGGGTCCAAAGCCCTGGCAAAACGTTTTTGCCATTTTTGCCTGGATCACCACATTTCCATCGTGGCAGACTACATCCCTGGTTGGGCGAACCAGGTGGCAGATTAGCAATCACGCCATTTCCAAGATTCAAGCCTCTAGCAGCTATCGGACAGGTGGTATTCATTTTCAATAGGCCTGTTCACCACCTCCTTGCACCACCAGTTGGAACGGTTCTTCAGCTGGAGTTTGGACCCTCTGGCATTCGCAGTGGATGCGTTTCTCCAGAACTGGACCCAGTGCCTTAGCCCAAGTCAGACGACAACAAGTGGAGGTAGCCATGATAGCACCCTTGTGGAGATATCCAGTGTGGTTTCCAGTTCTGATGGAACTTTCCTGAGATTCTTCAATCCTTCTCCCGCTGTCTCAGAGCATTCTGTTGAACCCAGACCAGATTCCCCACTGTTGGTGTTGGAGGTATCGTATCGTTGCATGTGATGGCTTGGTGGATTACAGGAAAGGCTCGACGCTCTTGGGACTTTCACAACCTGCTGAAACCCTCATTTCCAAGGTGTGGGCAGATAGTACTGCCAAAAGATACCGTTCAGCCTGAACTAGGTGGGGGTGTTGGGCTCTGTGTATTCCATGGATGTAGATGTAGTCCAGGTGCTCAATTTCTTGGCTGGTTTGGCAGATTAAGGACTAGCCTATTGTTCAATTAATACGTTTCGCTCTGCCATTTCTTCAAGTCATGTTCCGATTGATGGAACCCCTGTGGGGGAGCCTCCTTTTGTGTGACGATTACTTAGAGGGATTCTTTCCCTTCCTCCTGAGCCACGCTTTTCGGAGTTATGGGATGCAAAACAGGTTATTTACCTCTTCCTGTCCTGGCAACTGATTAGGTTTCTTTCTTGTAAGGAACTCTTGGCGAAGTTAGCGATACTCCTATGTCTAATATCATACAGACGGGTGTTGGATTTGTGGACCCTGGACCTTTTCACCAGAGGGAGTGTCTCATTAAGCAGATGAATGAAATCCAGTACCAGTGTCATATCTTACCTAACTTTGTGTGTGGTTCAGTGCCTGAAGGCTTATGAGTTTATGACAGAAGAGTACCACCCTCTGGATGAAAGACATCTGCTTATTGCACTTAGGAAGCCATTCCAGACAGTGACTTTCCCACAATAGCCCGGTGGGTTTGTTGGGTGTTACATGAAGCTGGTATTGACACCAGAGCATTCTGGGGCTTATTCAAGCATAGGACCAATGGCTTCAAAAGCATTCTGTTTGGGACCACGTTTGGAGGACCTAATGAATGCTGCAGATTGGTCCTCAGTTTCCACTTTCAAGAGGTTTTACTTTAAACCATGGTGGCTCAGTTGGTGGTGAGTAAGCTTTGAACTAGCATAATCCTCGCCTCCGGTCCTGACATAGAATGAAAATTTACCTAACGGAAAGTTTCAATTCTATTAAGGCCTCGAAGGCAAGGATTATCCTTCCCAGTGCTGTATACAAGAATGTTGCCCTCCCTGTTTGGAGTAAGTATTCCATTTTGGACCTTTCAAAGTGTATTGTGCATATTGGTATCCTTATTATTATGTATGTTTCTTTTTAGAATATATCACTATGTACATCCTGTTTAGTATGCCTATTTCTGACAGTTATGATCTCATGAAGTTTGTTGGGAGATTGGTAATTTATGATGTTTTTTGCCTCTTAAGAATGCAAGGTTCAAAAGAAGACATGATTTTTTAGCTGTGGCATGATTCGCGTGAGGAGGGAGCTCTGACAGAGAAGATGAACTATATTGGGACATTAGTTACCTAATTGGTTAATGGACTATGATGGTTCCCTGGTGTTTATGGGAACAGTGGTTGTTTCTGATTTTTGATTGAATAAAATAACTGTTGTTTATTAAATGAGTATTAAAGCAAAGGAAGAGAAAAAACGTAATCCTCGCATCAGTCCTTAATAGAATTGAAACTTTCCGTTATAAATGTTAGGCAAATTTTCATTATCATCCACAATGCCCATGCACTTTTTGTAATTAAGTATACAGGCAGGCTTATGAACTTAAGCCATGTGACCCCAAACCGGGACAGGGCAAGTGCTCTCATCATGAACACTAGTGAGCGCGTACACCCATACTAGAGAGCTTGGCTGTAAGCAGTTTGTTGCATGCAACGCAATACTCTGTAACTTTTGGAGCGTCTTACAAACAAGCTACTGCGGGAATCCTTTGTGGTTACAACGAACTGTATTGCATGCCACAGTGCCACCTTTGTACAGCTCACTGAACAGCTCTCCTTCTGCATAGAAGTTGTCCACATAAAGGTTATAACTTTTGTGAAGAAGTGGATAGACAGGCTGCCATACAATCTTTCCTGTGACTTCTGGGGTGGGAGGGCAACATCCAAGGTTTAGAGTGGAGTCCTGATTTGTATACACTCTCACGCTGAATACATAGCCAGGAGAGCTCTTAAACAACCTGTACAACTTGATGCCATAGCAAGCTCTTTTGCTTGGAATGTACTTCTGGGACAGCAGCGGCCCTTTGTACAAGATCAAGGACTCATCAATGGTTGTCTTCTTTCCAGGAGTATAAATCTCTGGAAACCTGGCAGTCAAATGTTGCACAACATGCGGAATTTTAAAACAAACTGCTGTGGTCCTGGGGCAATGAAGCAGAATTAATATTGAAATGCAGCATACTCTGCTACAGCAATAAATAATCTCTGGTGTGGAATGGATGTTACCCAAACTGTGCGAGTAGATCTGTAGGACTGCATGCTTGGTTTGTGCATTAAGCCCATTTTGAGCGTAAAGCTTAAAAATATCTTCAACTCCTCAAGTGAAGTGGGGACCTACCAAGAGGGCACTCAGTCTACATTTGCTGCTGCACATGTCTGCTCTCTGGGTTGTTCTACCCTGCTACAGTTGCTCTGTACACAGACTGTTCTTGTGAAGGAACATCACAACTCCCATCATGTCCCTCAGAACTGCAGGAAGAGGAGTCTGATTAAACTCTGCCAACTGAAAAATCACTTCCAGATTCTGCTCCATTTCCCTCTCCCGCAGATGCCGTCTTAATTTCTGATCCTGCTGCAGAGCTGTCCTATATAACTCCAGTTAGGGCCTGGCCAACAGTTTTCCACTGAGACGCCATCTCTGCTACTGGCTAAAACCTTCCTTCCAAAACACTGTCCTACACAAAAAGCAGAAGTATTGTTCTGAATCAGTCGGCGAGAATGTTCCTGTGTGATAAGTGTGCTCACAAAATTACTTATCTTGTTTGCTGAAGCTGCAGGGTCTCCAAAGACACTAAAAATAATAAAAAAGGAGATAGTATTACTTCACCTTGCCCCATACTCACTACCACAGCATTTTTATGTCATGGCTGATGCTAAACTGTTTTGTTGGGAGTTGCTGGGACTTTGCCTGTATAAAACTAATTTCCAAAAGCTGAAGTTCTACCTGATCTCAAAAAGCACACATTCACATAGTAGCACCTGCAATATGGCGCCCAGGCAGGCTTCTTGTGAAAACACACAGTGCTATCATCAGGGTCATTGGAATTCTGCAATGGGAGAGCCCGTAATTATGCAACAGGATTGACTGAATTATGCAGGAAGAAAAGGCAATTTGTGCTGTATTAAAGCTGCACATTTTTTGATAGTATTACTTCATTATTTAGTGATTTCAAAACATGATAGTACTTCCTGGGCAAAGGTTTCACCTTGTAAGATGACCAATCAACTTTTGTGCAGGGACTTGCAATGTATGTGAATATAATGTCACAATGTATAAAAAGTGTGACTATTTTATTTATTTTTTAAAATATTAATGTGTGTTTTTCCCGGGGAAGCGCAGTTGGCCCACCAGGGTAAAATATAAATTTATTTGAAAAAAAAAGTCCTGAAGGAGGTCGACCTATGTCCTCAGGGCCTACCGCCTACTGCCTTGTGTGTTTTTCCCTGGGGGGAGGGAATGTGACCGGGCTCCCACAGGGGAAACACCCATTTCAAAAAAAAAAAAAAGTGTGGACCCTACAGAGGGGTCGGGCAGTATGTCAGGAGGGCATATGCCCTGACAATTTGAATATAAAAATCTTGTTTTTTTCCTCCCTGGACGGGCAGGAGGGCACTTTTTTTTTTGGCTCCCAAGGGGGGATTGCCCCTTTCACAATGAGGGTGATTCTCCCTCTTCCCTCCTAAAGCACTGATCCCTGGTGGCCTAGTGGGTTTCCTGGCTGTGGATTGTGGCACAATCGTGATCCACAGCAAGTAATAGTTTTAGGAAGGCATTGTTAAAAAGTGGAAACTCTTCCCCTTTCCAGCGAGGCATCCCTGAACCCGGGGAGGCTGTTTTGATCCCTCCCCCTCCCCCCCATGAGAGTGGAAGAGAGCACTCACCTGCTTCTTTCAGCTGCTCCATTGGGGAATCTGTGATGTCAGCACGTCTTTTGGCATGCTGATATCACAGATGGGTGGGAGGGGGGCAGGGACTGGGCGGAAGTGATTTAGCGTCTCCCTTACACTTTATTTTTAAAAAAAAGGAAACCTCCAGGAACAGGAGGAAACTTTGTAACTCTCCCAAGTGTCAGCCAATAATTGACACATGCACTAGGAGATGGGGTGCAGGTGTCGGCCGACATCTGTACCAAAGAGTTTAAGCGAATAGCTGATGCCGCTTAGTACCATTTGTTTTTAACTCACTCATTGAACTATCCGCGTACAATGTTGAGACTTCAGTTGTTTTCATCTACCCCTGTTCAAGCCTTTTTGAAGATTGAGCAGTTAACTTAACTAAGCAGTGTTATTGCTTAAATAACAGATGGACTAGCCATTTAAGGCGTTTTTGGCCTTACTGTTGGCCAAGCACAATATCCTGTTTTACTTAGGACTGCAGTAGGGTAGCCACATTGACATTTCATGGAATTAGCCTAGGTCTCTGGGATTCAGTTTTGCTTGCTGATCTTTAATATTCACTGATGTTTCTAATATTGGGAATCTCCTTATACATAACATGCCTGCCTTGATCACTAATGCATCAACTCAGAATTATTAGAAGTGCAGCACTTGGTTTTTCAGAGCAATCATATGATACTCGGTGTAAGCAAATGATATAATATACAGATTGCCCTGCTTTACATGAGCTTCTGATTTATTGAATAACACTGGCAGCATGAGAGCTGTCTAACTCACTCTAGTCTTTGCATGCACACTGTCACCCATCAGAAAAATTCTCAAAATATTTCCACTGGTTTTAGCCAAAGGCAGGTCTGTCCACTCAGGCAGTGCAACCTATTATGTTTTCTCTTTTAATCTTATCTTCTGTGTCTTTTAGTCTGCTTGAGGAAGGACGTGATCTCCTTGATCATATGATGAAGTGTGTTGTGGCTGTCTTGACATATATCAGCAATATGGGTGGTGTTTGTGGTTTGGCCTTTAGAAGACATGTTGAGTTTGAGGACATGGTGTGTGCAGTGTCACTGTGCAAAAGCATGGGTGTTGCAAAGTTTGAGAATAGATACCCCCTGCTTATGCATGTATTGATTTTGGGTAGAATCCATTTATGAAATATGAAGTGCACGCAATGGAGTCTACTTGGCAGGGACGTAGCAAAAATCACTGGAGGCACTGTCAAACCACTATTGCCCAAGGAGATTGAGCATGTAACATCCCCTACCCTCTCAAAAGAGACTGTTACACAGTTGCCCACATATTGCATCAAAATTATCTTTTGAGTAAAAAGCCTCAAATATTCTGGCAGTGATTAGCATGAGTTTTGTTCTCTCTCTGCTCATATTGCAAATGCACAATTGAGCTGTTCTGCCAGGAGGGTAAGTTTTTCTGAGGAAAAGGAATTTCATAGGTTGAATGTAGCTGAAGGCCTACATAAACCATTGAATCTATTGCACCAATGTGGGGCAGGTTCTTCCTTCGTCACTCCTGCAAGATTGAGAATTATAGATGTGAGTGCTTTTAATTAATATGTTATTGAGCCATTGTTGCAATGGTATGTTACATATAGTTGGAGTCAATAGTAAGAACTCACATTTGAAAGAGTTCAGTTTTGGGTGGTGTTGCATCATCTAAACTGAACTTGTTTTTTTAGTTTGCGGGTCATTGTAGAAATGTATTTTGGAAAAGAGCTCTTCTTGCACAGCGGGAGTTGTCCACCTACAATTTGATACATTAGTGAGTTTCTCATGAAAGCGACCAGTGGTTTTCCGCTACAAACTGAAATGTGTCGGTAATACCAAGGAACTTCGAATAACTCCTTTGTCTAGTCTTGTGAGAAAGAGTGTTGGAGATTTTAATCTTTGAACACTGTTTTGTATGTACAAGGTGAACCAATTAGGAACATTACCTTCAGTGCCCAGTCTGTCTTTTAGAGTCCTGAGGAGCAATGGTGGTTTACCAGGGAGCGCGGAGCAGGGGTAGGTGCCTACTACCCTGTGGATCTGGAGAGCGGGTTAATTATACCAGTTCGGACCACTGATGCTCGCCACCATCCCGATGGGGCCCATCCTATAATACAAGGAGGGTTCCTGTGAAATGTCTTGATTACCAATTAGATTATAACATGTGGATTAGGTACGTTTTGGTCCTGACGAATCGCACTGATCTTAAATGACTTTATTTGGGAGAAACATGTTGACCTTCTTAGTAGCAGTATAGGGATTTCTGTACTGACACTCAACATTCTCTGAATCTAGGGACTGTAGACTTAACTTTATTTTTTGTCCTTTGAGGGTGGATTAGACATTACTACTAATCCTTCACCACATTATGGTTTTTAATCATGACAGGGGTCTGATTTTGGTTAAAAATGAGTTTTGCAGACCTCTAGCCATTTTTACTCTCACACACTCCTATACCAATCCCATATTTCAGCACTCCACAACCGGCATTTCTATATCCAAAAGATCTCCAGCAAAGAGCCCCCGTGAGGAGCCCGTCGGACATTGCAGTGCCAGCCTTACGAGGAGCAAAAGCCCGATGATGAAGCATGTCATTAATTGGTGAGTGAGGGCTCTTGTTCTAAAGAAAGCAGACTCCCAGGAACTATTTTCTATTCACTGCATCTATATATAATTCACTGTCTGGAACTGTGTACCCTTTGGCTTTTTGAGGTTTACCATGTCCACTGCAGCACAGAGGTCAATTAGAATTCATAATCTGCTAGTAACTAGGATCTCCAGATCATCATAAGTGATTTTTAGTGTGGCTGTTTCTGTGCTGCATCCTTCCCGGAAGCCTGATTGTAAATGTTGCTGCAGCTTTTTGTCAGAAAGGAATTGTTTGAGCTGTGTCAATACAGTTTTCCAGAATTTTACCTTGGAAGGGCATGTTCGAGACTGGTCTGACATTGTTCAGATCCTTGGTACCCACGTTGGTTTTATTGAGTAAAGAAGAGACTTGTCCGCTCGTCCCATTTTGAGGCAGTGTGGGGCTATCTCTTGGCTGATAGATGATCTAGCTAACCCAGAATCAGGTAAAGGAAATGCTAATTTCCTTCATAGTTGTTGAGTTCATGGACTCTGAGAAGTGAGAGGAAGGTTTGGTTTTGATGGTAACCTAAAGTGTGAGAAACTGCTCCAAATTCGGACCAGGTGGCAGATCTTTTTTTTTTCTTCTTTCTAGTACTAAGCTGATTGTTGTCGACTACCGTACTGTTGGTGTCTTTACCTTTTGGCACTCCAGACCTTTGGCATCCAGTCTCTGGTCTTGCAGTGCGATCTTACATGTTGGTGTTTACCTGCGCCTCACTGCCTCTCTCCAAGCAGTGTCTCACTGTTACATGTTTGCTACTTCACCAAGTCATTTGCTCCTGAAATGCTCTCTTGCTCCAGAGTGCATCCTGCACTTGACAGCCCTAACCATATTGATGATCTCAACTAACTTTGTTTTGTCATGTTTGTGTTCTGAGCTCTTCTCTGTGTTGTGGTGATTTTGCTTCTGTATATTTCTTACATGTGCTGCGTGCACAGTTCTCCTTCCTTTAGAAGTATCTAGATTCAAGACGTGTACAGAAAAAAGAGCATCTTATAACCTAGGACTTTATAACAGTTTAACGTCCTGGAGACATGTCCTGGAATACAGCTTTGTATTGTGAGGAAGCTGTAGTCTCTATTATCAAGCAGTCCACAGATATTCATTTATATTTGCTAATCAACTTTTTATCTAGTTGATCCAGAACTTCGCTAGACACTTAGAAACTTTGAAGAATCAGTTGCTTCTCTGTGAACTGTTTTTTTTCCCTAATACCCTTTTCCATATACTTATTTATAGGGTGGATAAAAAGCATGTGGGCATTCAAAGTACTAGTCACTTGCCAACGTGAATCATCAGTACTCTGCTCCAGCTCGATTATAACACTGCAAATGAGGAAAAGTGGCAGGATATAAGTAAAAAGATAAGAGTTGCTCAACCCTGGTTGTGTAGGGATGCTGTGATTCAATTGAGGTTATTCCCATAAGGCATCACATGGGCAGCCTATCAAGTTGAAGCATTCAAGCTCTGAGTTTACTGTGACACTATTAACATGTATATTAATAATCTAAACATCAGTGAGACATGCAGTACAAGATTGCCATACATTGAAGCTTCCTAGACTTCTGGTGATATTGGGTGGGGATAGCTTTTCAGCAACCATTTCGAACAAAATCTAGATTGTTGGACTTCTTGGTTAACTAACTTATACAAAGAAATACCAGCAACTCGCTTGAAAAAGAATTTTAAACATTGCCTATTCCCAGTGTAACTATGCCCACAAAAACGTTTGCAGAACTTATCCTAGAATATCTGACATTATTCGTCAATTAAAAAAGTTATTCCATGACCCAGACATGCTTCGACAGCGATTTTCTAATATGCGTAGTTTGATGGCACTGGTATCCTGAACCTTTGCTCCAACAAATCGGAGTGCACTGCAACTGTTGGCCTGAAGTGTGCCCTTACTGCCTTAGGATTGTGCAAAGTGCTGGAGTTTAATTGTGATAAAAGCTATTTTATGACTTTTGACAGAGGAATGTTTAAGGGATGCAGATCAGTGATTATTCTGAGCATCTGAGCTGTTCTCTCATATAGTGTTAAGGGATTTTTTTTTTTTACATATGTGTAGGTGTTATTGTTTTGTTTGAAGTAGGACAAGGGGCCCTTTCTCCTTGAGACTGTTTGAGCATAGCTACGCTCTAACACTCTCTAAAAATCAAATCAATACAACCAAACCCTTCTCAAATCTGACTCCCGCTCTCTCCGATAGAGGAAGAAAAATTGGTACTCTAAGTAAGCCCATGCCAAAATTTCTGGAGTTTAATCCCCTCACTGGGACTCCTGGGGCAGCGCTATATGAATCCCTCTCAAGTTTAAGCAAGGAAGGAGTAGATTCTGTATCGCTTGTTTGGAGTATGCATGCTAATTCCAGGTGATCAAAGTGAAACTAATTGGTCATGTCATGGATTAGTGCCGTCTTGTCGGTCTGTGTTTTATTAAGCCAACTTGTCCCAATCTCCCCACCCTCAGTTGAGAAGTAACTGCCACCCAGGCAGATAAGATGAGACCTGTCATACCAGTTCGAACCTGGAAGAACTAATCAAGAAGGGTTCCTGATCTCGTAGGCATTTCACCCCTCTCAGTCTTCAAAGGAAGTGGCGGTTCACTCGATGACCAGATCATGGAGGAAGGCTGCAGCCACCAGCGCCGAACATTGACTGTTCTTGGCTAGTTCTTAGGAAGGGAAGATGCTACCTGTACCAACAAAGGGCCATGTTGCCCCATAGGTGTCGGCATCTAGTTGGCATGTGGGACCAGCAATGAGGTGAGGGCTTGAGAAGAATCTCGTTCCCTTCAGCCTAATATCAGTGTGTTTCCAGCTCTCTGAAAAAGTAGTTTTTGTCCTGACCGTATATTTCCGTTTGGGTGGGAATAGTAGTGAGTATTTCAAGCTCATTTCTACGAGCTTTCTCTTCTCACTGAGTAGAGAGGTGTGCTGATGTTGAACTACCAGTGAATAGTCGGGGGAGACCAGAAGCTGGTGATTTTCCATTTCTAGATGCCCAGCCTGTAGTACGGCCCACAATATTTCATCACAATACTTGAAGTGTAACAGCTTGGCGAGGATTGGCCTCGTCTGGCTACCCTGGTATAAGAGCATGTGATGAGCTGTACTCAGTAGGGCCTCTCTGTAGAGAAGAAGGGTGAGAGTCTATGGTTAAGCACAAAACATTTTATCCAGGTTGCCAAGATTTCCATCTTGTCCTGCCCTTCCGATCCTTTAGGCATGCTGATGATCTTGACATTACTGCTCAGAAATCGGCCCTCTGCCCTGCCCTCAAGAAACCACACTCGGCCCACAAAGTCTTCTACTTTCTACTGGTGGTCAGACGTTTGAGATTGTATCTCCTGTAGTGTTCTTTCTGATAGGGTGAACCTTTCAACCAACTGCTTGTGGTTGTCTTTCAGTAGGCTGACACCGATGGCAATTGTGTCAACCTTTATCTTGAAAGAAGTTCTGGATGTTTCTGTTGCCTTCAGGATGGTGTCTAGCTTATCTGGTGCAGATTTGGGAGTTGGCTGTCTGGGGTAGCCCACACCTGTCTGCCCCTGGGCCCCACATTTGGCTGGCTTCGACTTTCCCATGGTGTCTGAGAGTCAAGCAAGTGTGTACTTAGTTGTAGCTTGCATGAGCCAACCATGAGGTCCAATCCATGGAGGCGGCTTGGCTACCTTAAGTAGGAAGCTGTCTGATGAGATGGGTCAATCCAGATGTAGGTCACTTTCTCAGCAACTGAAGTCTGAGTCTAGGAAAGGTAAAGGTTCTGAGGCATCAATGGCAAGCCATTTTCTCCAGCTGCATCCCTCATGAGTTTTAACTTAAGAAGGCTAAAGAAAATGGGTATCACCCTGTAGTCCAGGGAACCGTGGACCCTCAAAAGGGCTCATAATGTCAGGCCATAATTCGCCAGTTCAACAGGACCACAGTTACTACAGAGAGGCCTCCGACAGGTATGGTGTATGGCCCTGGCCCGCCTATGATTGCAGACTGCTCTGACGCTTGAGGGCAGCAGTCAGGGAGTGCAGCATGAGCAGTGTAGACCATCAGAGGAGTGCCACCAATCCGCAAAAGACAAGGTTGTTCACCCTAAGGAGCATTCAAGCATGCATTTAGTCCTCCAGGCCCCGGTCACTGCTGTGTGATATCCCTGGCCTTTCTTGTGGCACTAATGCAAGGTAGGCTCAGACTGCGGGCCCTCCATTCACGATTCCCACTGCCTTATCGCTTACATAAAGATGGATACTATTTTCACCTTTTTTTTTTTTTTTAAAACAGAACCTGAATTAAACATGGAACAATACAGATAAAATTAGCAAAAAGTGAGTCTAGATCAATGTTTAAAAAAATAACTAAAACATAATGAATGTGAGAACCCTCTAATAATGCATTTCACATTTATAGAATTTTGGAATCTTGTTTTTTGGGGTCTGGCAATTTCGGCATTTTTATGGAGTTAGAGTTTTTTTTTTTATTTTATTTTTTTATTGTATAGGGCATACTGTTTCTGTCACCAGGGGTTACGATGGCGATAACTCTGTTTTAAATATTTAGATTCATGTTATAATAATTTTTAATAGTTTTGTCATTCAGTACTCCACTATCACATTTCTGACAGCCGTTCGTTCAGGCAGGGAGTACATTACCATATAAATAAAATTGATAAACAGAAAGAACAAAGCTGCTTTTGTTGCATCCGAGCCTAGTGTGGTCTATGGAAGTCAATTATGTTTTAGTTAAGTGGGTTATTTTCCTAGTGCTGCTGTTTATTTGATGTTCCTTGATAACTTCCACACTGATCCGCCTCCTTTAGCTGAAAAGTATTGAACTGATTACGAACGTTTTTAAGTTCGAAGTTTGATTTTATCATTTTTAGGATAATTGG
Organism: Pleurodeles waltl; assembly: GCF_031143425.1. Classification (NCBI taxonomy): domain Eukaryota; kingdom Metazoa; phylum Chordata; class Amphibia; order Caudata; family Salamandridae; genus Pleurodeles; species Pleurodeles waltl. The sequence goes on from NC_090437.1 coordinate 1,168,971,014, forward strand.
GTGGCAAGATGTGCAGTCTTAAAACTACTTCACTGTTTTGGGGTCAGCCTTAAGTTTTCTTGCGTCATCAGTGTGTTTTGGGTAACAAGTAAATTGAATAGTGGTATAATGTAGGGGCTTGAACTTCAGCTAGCGTTTCCTAAAAGATATGTCAATCTGATCTGGTCCCTTTTTAAACTCCATGGTCTTAAGACTTCTGTAACCTTACCACGTCTATTGAGTGAGTATATTTTCCTTCACATTCTTCAGAAAGTGTACACGTTGGTAAGGGCTGCAGATATTGTAAATCTCATCATCTTTGTTGGTCCTTTTTACATATAATTGCATATTGAACTCGCTGAGCACTGATTTTTCTTATCATGCAGGTTTTGTTGCCTTATCAGCCCGTTTGACAGATTTTTATCTATAAAGTTCCTCATTTTGTAAAGGGTTTATCTGAGTTTGTACAGAACTTTGACCATTTTGATGTCTCTCAAGAACTTCCCTGTGTTGTGTTGCGCCTCAAGCTCAGGTAGTAAGGCAGGAAACTTTCGATTCAACAACTTGTGTGCACCTAAAGCAATACGAAGTCAATCATAGTGGCTTTTTTTGTATCCAAAGTAGTGAATTGTCATTGTGCCTTTCACATTTATGTACAGAAAAGACTTCTGACCTTCTGTTTGTGCTTGAGATCTGTAACTGTGTAAAGTTTAAACATCCAAACATAAAATGAACCTTGTGCTCCCATATGGGCCCTATAGCCTCATAGTTTGACAGAGATGTTCCCAACGCTTATTGCCTGTGTATAGTTTTTGCATCTCTTCTAACATTATGGTGGAAATAAATATCTAGTCAGTGCTAGTCTTATGGACGTGCAACTAGAAAGAATAATCCCATATTCATTTATTTTGCAAGTCTACCAGGCCAACGCATACTCAGCAGCTTTTAGGTCCATAATTGCAGCTCATGAGATGCCAAAATCCCCCTCTGTATCTGCCCAGCAAACCTTTACCTTTAGTGCACAGTATTAAGATTTCCACCCATCTCCATGCTTTGTCTTAGCAAATGCAGCCAGGATGTTTAAAATCAATTAAGAATTTGTATTCCATAACATTTCTACCAGAGGGGCACTTTTTTCTTGTACATTAGACATGGTTTTCATATTCCTAAATAGAATGTGTGCTAGAGTCACCTTAGACATTGCCTAGACAAAAACCTGTCTGTGGAAGTCGCAAAGCTGCAGTTTAAATTGCCCTTTCCTCATTTTTTTAAAGAAACTTTAATGGCATTTAACATTTTTTCCATTATCGGTAAATTACAGTGGTCATCATATAAATTGTCAACTTTTTTGCAGCAACTTAGTGTTCTGGTAAAACAAAATGGTAGCGAGAGGACGCCATCGTCAGCTAACCAAATGTTATCCGGGTATTGGAACTGGAATGTGATACTTGCGCTGAAATAGAAATTATTAGGTAGTATCTAACTGTAGGTGTAGCTTATTTGGGGAGAGGGGTTGAAGTCTAAATAGAAAACTGTGGGCGGCAATGGATTGGGTGGGTGTGGGTCTTGGTCATCTTTAGGTCTGCTGAAGCGATGAGTTTAGGCTGCATTATCGCCCTTCTACGGGAATCTGAGGTGTAGGGGATGATCAGTTCAGGTGTTACTATGCTATTTCAGAGTAATGTACTTTACTAGTAGGCACTGGAAACCTGTGTTGGTTCCCATAGCCGGGAGAGCGGGGAGTTAAAGCAGCCGGGGAGAGGTATTATGCCCTGTGTAGAATACATTGTATTTGCTTACATTTGGTATTGTGGGAAATCATGTGAGGGTATGCCACTGCCTTTGACCACTCTTTTTTTGTGTAAGACTCTACCTGTTATTACGCGGATCAGTAATCTGCCCGCGGTTCCATATTCTCATCCCGCGGGGAGGCCCGTGGTCCGCTTTTCAGCATGTTGGGCCTGCTGCAGGATATTTGTTCGCCCGCAGTGTCCAACTCTTGTGTGGTGGCGGGGTCGGACGGCCCAGGGCCAGGCCGTGGATCTTGCTGCGGTTGCAGCATGCTCTGCCTTTGCGCGCGGGTGACCTCCGCAATGCATATATAATACTTATCTGCCTTTTTTGGCTTTTGGCTGTCTGCCCTTTTGGTCATGTGGGCCATGCTTTCTTGGTCCCAGAATGCTTGTCTATTCCAGCATGCGCCGCTCTTCTCTTTTACTGGTAACTTTCCAAGATGGTGCTTCTCCTATTTTGTCCTGTGATACTTTCCCAACTTAATATGGCGTTTTTCCTTTTCCTGTTTATGTCCTCTTTTTACTGGTATATAATGGGCTTGAGTTTCTTTCTTCTTTGTGTTGCAACATTATGGTTTGGTGGTCCTCGCTTCTGTCTGTTCCTGCTGTGGATTGCTTTCTGCTTGGTTTTCCCTGCAACTTCCTCATGTTCCATTTCTTGGAGTCCTGAGTTCTACTGTGCATTTTCTGATTTTCTGGAGCTCCTTTCTGGAGGTTTTTTCCCTGGTGGTTTTTCCTCCTTCTGGAGGGCATGGACTACTTGGGATTTTATCTTGCCATCAGCACCGTGGCTACCGGAAGGGGTCGTCCTTATCTTGGCTAGACCAGAACATACAAGACCTGAGCCGTACTCCACCTACATCCGACAGAGGTGGTAAGGGAAAGGCGAATCGTGACACTACCCGCCTTAGCCTCCCATTTTGCTCTTGTACCCCAGCGAAGCTGACCCCTGGGGGAGTACAGCTTTGTAAAACCAGGAGATTTGTCACCAACCAAGTTCCATTGTATAGAGCTCATGTATGAGGGTATGTCGTGGGTTCAGTATCTGAGATGGTCCAGCAGCGACAGAGGATGTTAGGTATGGCGTGGTGTTGGAGGAATGTTCTACTATTTAGCATACATAAGGCTTGACCAATTCATCAAATGAAAGGAGACGGTTATCTGTGAATAAGTTGCCCAGAGTTGGAACGCTAGCGTCATGCCGATGAGTCAAGTGGCATTGTTGAAGGGGACTTTCCGAGCAGGGAAGTGGTTGGGGCTCAGGGTAAATTACTTTTTAAGGTGTATTTCTTGAATGAATCGTCTGTACCATTGAAGACATAATTTTATAACAAGCTACTGCCTTCCAGAGTGAAACTTCTGTCCCTTTTAACTCCAGAAGAAACAAAAAATAATTTAACCATAGAATGTGCCTATTGAACTCCCGATGCGGTAGTATCTCTGATGCCCATCTTAGAAGCAACCCCTAGTTTGGTAGCTAGATTACTTGGGTTCAGATCCATTATTGGGTTGAACTTCGCACTTGAACTCTAGTCATGTGTCAGAACACAATTAACAAGAGATATTGCCATAAGTTTTCACTACCACCCTTACTGCTGTGAAACACCCATAGTAAGTAATCAGTAAGGCTTCTTAAATCAGCACTTTGTACTCACAATAATAGCACCTGTGTGTGAAGCAAATTCAGTAAATATGACGTCATTAGTAAACTCCAGCCAATATCGGGGCCTTTTCTAAGTACTGACTCCTCCTGAGTCCCTTTTTAAATTTGGTTTTTAAACAATTTTGAATGCTTTTAGGTGATTCTTTGGGCATTTTATCTATGGCATTGTAACATTTAGGGGGTATTTTTCTACTAGAAGAGCTGCCGGCGCCCTTTTCAGTGGTTCCGGCAGTCTCCATTTTTTCTCCTTTTTCCTACCTGCAAGGCCATTTTTGGCCGCCATTTTTGTTAGCGGTCTAGCCGCTAGATTTCCCGGCGTCAGGCTTTCCCCAGATGGGGTATTTAAAGCCTTCTGCTTGTTGGCTGTGCAGCTGGCGCGCCGGAGGCACACCAGAGGCAAGCCCGTCTGCCCCCAGAAGAGCCCAGAGCCCAGAAACGCTGCTCTTTCTGACATTAATAGGTTAGTTCATTCCCCTTTACAATTACCTACACTTAAAACCCCTCTGATTTGCGCTGGCCACACGTAAAACATTACCTACACATTTATACACTTTTAGAAGATCTCCAACCTGATGCTTTATTTCTTACCGAAACATGGTTGACAGATAATTCATCTGTCGATATTCGTAGAACTTTACCATCTACCTACTCAATAGTTCATGTGGATAGACCCCATACAAGAGGGGGTGGCATTGCTATTATCCATAAGACAACGATTAAATGTGTTGCTTCGTCATTTGATATTCCGGGTTGTGAGAGCATGACTTTTACATTATATCTATCGCCTACCTTCACCTTCTCTGGCATTCTTCTTTATCGACCCCCTGGCTCCTGTGTTAGCTTCTTAGAAGCCTTACCCAATGCTGTGGCCAGTCTTATCTGTAAAACCCCCAATTTAATCATTCTCAGAGATTTTAATATTCATTCCGAGAATGCAGATTGTCCTTCTGCTAAATCCCTACAAGCTTCCCTGACTGCTTTAGACCTGATCCAATATTCGACTGATCCCACCTACCTTAAAGGCCACACTTTCTACATTATATTTAGCAATGCCCCTGATTTTGTGACTTTTACTCCCCTGCCCCTACTTTGGACAGGTCATTATCTCCTGTCTTTCTCTCCCTCTTATAAGCACTCTTTAGATGCACAACCCAGGACTAAAATATCAGGACGAATCTGGTCCAAATTAGTATCTACTGAATGGCATAAGGCGCACCGTGCCTCTCCTATGATCTATAATCATTCAGCTTTGACCACTGCAGAGTTGTTCGATATATGGATCTCTACCTCCCCGGAGTTTGTTTTGCCCATTAAAGCATGATGAAAGAAAACCACTCACAAGACCAATCCTTGGTTCTCACCCCTTCTGTTAGAACTTAAAAAGAATTGTAAAAAAACTGGAAAGAATCTGGAGGTAGAATTACAGCCTTCACTCAAAGGAGGCTTAAAGGCAATCCATCAGATGCTACCATCAGAATATTAAAGCAGCCCAGACCACTTACTATAGTACTAAAATAGAAGAATCTTCTAACTCCCATAAAGAAATTTTTCAGATTTTTAAAGAACTTACTTTGGCTCCTTAAACTGACTCTCCTATAGAGGCATCTATCGAACAGAGTAATCTATTAGCTGCTCATTTCCAGGACACAATCATTAAAATATACTCTGCATTTCCCTCTTCTTTACCTCAAGAATCCCTGGACTGTCAGTCAACTGATTTCTCTGTTTCGGGAACAGCATTAAATGTTTTCCAACCCCTTACAGACACCCTGGTAACCAACTCACTTCTTAATATTAAATCTGGTTCTCCTCTTGACCCAGCTCCTCCAGCCATTCTGTCATTGGTGTCAGATATTATTGTTCCGCCACTAAATTGGAAATCGCTCTTTGTCTTTAGGCTCTCTGCCTCAATCTTTTAAACACGCTGTCATCAAACCCCTTCTGAAAAAAAAACAAATTAGATCCTGTTTCTCTGGACAACTATAGACCCATTGCTCTTCTCGCTATCTTAGCAAAAGTCCTGGAAAAACATGTTAATCATCAACTGACAAGCTATCTAGAGAACCAGGACCTCTTGGATCCCTCTCAAATGGGTTTCAGAGCCAAACATAGAACCGAGTCTGCTCTTTTAGCAGTCACTGATTCTGCCCGGCAACTTTTAGATCAAGGGGTCCATGCTGCCATTATTCTACTTGATCTTAGTGCAGCATTTGATACTGTAGACCATTACCTCCTCTGCCAGAGAGACTCCAAGATGGAGATAGGAGGTACTGCTCTTTCTTGGCTCTCCTCTTTTCTTACGGGAAGATCTTTTCAAGTTTTAGACCGTTCATTTTTTTCAGATACTTATCCTTTGACCTGTGGAGTTCCACAGGGCTCTTCTTTGAGCCCAACTCTTTTTAATATTTATCTATCCTCTTTAGCTAAGGTTGTTTCCCCCCCACAATCTCTCTATGGTCACCTATGCTGACGATACCCAGTTAGTAGTATCCCTCTCTAGCACTGGGCATTCCTCTTCTGCCAGTCTCTCCCGTTGTTTGACGGACATTGCCAATTGGATGACCCTATCTAATTTGAAATTTAACGATGGAAAATCAGAGGTAATTATTGTGGGTAATGGCTCTCCTGCTATCCCTCTGACCTTTCACTCAGAGGCCTTCAGTAGCCTTCCCCCTCCTAAGAGACACATCAAAAGCCTTGGTTTTTGGCTTGAGCCCCGTCTAACTATGGAGCTCCAGTCTAAAAAGGTGTCTTCTATGTGCTTTAGCCTTTTAAGATCTCTTAGGAAGATTTTTAATCTTCTACCTGCCATGGCCAGAAGAATCCTTATTCAGGCTCTGATTCTCTCTCGCCTTGATTATGGCAACTCTCTATTCCTTAGCTCTCCGGACTATGTGACAAAAAAGCTTCAAGTTGTACAGAATGCTGCAGCCAGACTGCTCACTAATTTACCTAGGCATCTTTCTGCGAAGCCAGCACTTGTAGCACTCCATTGGTTGCCTATAAAACAGCATATTCAATTTAAAGCCTTATGTCTGGTCCACAAAGCCCTACATAATAAAGGTCCCCTTTTTCTCAGACATTGCTTTTTTATTCATGCCCCAGCCAGATTTTTGCGTTCGTCTACCTTCCGGCAAGTCCATATAGCACGATTTTAGAGATCCTGGGGAGGTAACTCCTTCTCGGTCATAGCTGCTCTGCTCTGGAACTCCCTTCCGCCAGAGCTTCGTCATGAACCCTCGGAACGTCAGTTTAGGAAGAATCTAAAAACGGTTCGCTTTGTAGCTAATTCTTTGCCCTAATCTTTTCTTTTCTCTTTTCTCCTTTCTCTCTCCTTTATCTCAGCACTGGGATGCCCTAGGGTAGCTATGCACTCTATAAATCACTAAACTACTGTACCACATGAAACGTAATCATTCACGCCAAACACCTTCAAGCTCCATTTCCAGAACACAGCTTTGCCTACAATCACTCACGGGCTGCATCTTTGCCTGTAACAGTGTGCAGCACTCCATTGCATTTTGGCTAGTTGTGTGCTATACAGAAACCACATACAAATTCACAAACTGACATAGATGCATTGCTTCTGTCAAGTCATACTCCCCTTTTCTTTGTCTGTGCAACCTTCCCCATATGAACACAACATCAGCTACTATTATTCTGACCAGACTGTTTTCTTCATCCACAAAGTAAATGTAATCTCTTTGCCAGCTAACAAACTGGAAATTTGGATACTGTCGGCTTTACATTTAATTGGCTGATAATTGTGTAATTTTAGCTTTGTTTGAGAATATGTGCTTCCCAGAGATCCTTGTTTAGAGAGTCGTGGCTATCGAGGAGACCTTGAGCTCTAGTTTCTCTTTTGGTCCTCCATTTCGGGGCGAAGGACCACTTTACAAGTAGGTTTATTGGACTTTTCGTTACCTTACATTTTGCTTTCCCTACACTTGACACATTTTTAAAGTTCAAGTCGCAGTGACCCTTTCTGAACAGCTCAGTGACTGTTGTTGATTCTCACCTTCACTGTACTCCATGTTCTGAATTCCACCTTGTCCCTGCGTGACCTGTTTACCAGGCTTTCAAACCTTTCAAAAGTGTTGTTTGTACTTTAATGGTAGATGCAGACGTCGAGCTGCTGCAAAACAGGCATTGACTAGCTGCTGTGCTGAATCCGGTCTAGTCTGTGCATGTCCTCCCTTGACCACTGTAATATGTCTGTTGATGCCCTTGTGGGGTGTCTCTCGTCCTATTGACAAAACCTTGTTAACATATTTCTTAAAGACTGCCCAAGCATAAGGTCTTCCTTGGTGAGTTGTTGAGTAATTTTGGATACCAACTGGATTTCCTCTGGCACTTCTCTTGCACTGTTATACCCCTCACTAGTAGGTGATCTCACGGTCTGGTGGCTAAAGCTGTTTAAGTTTTTTTTTTAAATCCCTTTGCCTCTCGCCATACTATTCACAACAGAAATTCAGGCGCGTTACTGACATATTCCCTGGACCTCGCGAGCAGTGGGTCCAATTCACCTCAACACACAGCTTCGGACCAGTCCTCTGAGGTCAACGTTTTGTATTAAATATGTGCCGGAGACTTGTTGTTCGCTGCTATTCTGGTCAGGGTTTCAGAACTAAGGGAACTGACTGCTCAAGGCTTGCAGATAATTACTTCAGAAGAAGAATGCTCGTTGCATGCATTTCTTCTGACCGCTTAAGGGTGAGGTGGAGATGTGTTGCCATCCAAAACAGAATGTTCACATTATTTATTACTTGTATGTGAGGATAATGGCTTTGCGTTTATAACTTTCTGCAGCAGTTGTAGTTTCAGGTTTCATGTGTTAAAGTTCAAAGGGTTTTTACCTCCCTTCCCCTCAGCAGATGCCTCTGATTCTTGCTGGCCCTTTTGTCCTGATCACGTTCGTCCTATGTTTTGATGTGATTTCTTCTATATCCAGATAAACTTGTGTCGCACTGTGCAGCGCACTCAAGAGATCTCGGAGACAGGCGCCTTGTTGTAGCATAGGGGAGCACAGCCACAGAACCCCAGAACACTGCTCTAGTAAACTTTAGCACACTGCCTTTGACGGACCGGAAGCAGCGCCCTGACACCAGCCCATGGCACCTGCCCCTCTCGCCCCTTCACGCCTTTCAGGCAGCCTGGCTCATCTTAAGTTCTGAAGTGAGGTATGTTGCTATTAAGGTGATGAAAAGAGGAAAACTTATTTATTGCTATAGGGATGCTAATTGTTTACTTCGTGTTTTCATTGATTTGTGGGTTTGTAGCTAGTAACTTTGTGTGTGGTGGTGTATAATTTTGCAGTCGTATTTTATATACATTATGCACTCACGTTCTGTATTCTTTATTTTTGGTCTGTGGTATGGAATGCATTTGGCTTGTCGGCCGGACGTGTGATTGTGCTTTCCTCTACTCCAGAAAGTGACAAAAATCAAGGTTATTCCACACCTAAACATATTGTTTATGCTTTTTCCAGATGTGTGCTGTGATGGTGAATGCACGTTCATAGGAGTATTACATGCCGTTTAGATACTGGTGTATATCTACCGTTTGTGTACTAAATTAAAAGAAATTCCCGAGTGCTGCATGGATGTCATTGACCCACCCCCGACAGCTGTTTAGAACAAGCTGTCTGGTTGCGGAAAATTTGTTCTGGACTTAAAGGAGACTTTTGCTCCCCTCGTTTTTAAACATTGGTTGGCATTTGCTTCCTTCTTACTCAATGGCTCGTTTTCCTCTGAGCCTTATATTAGCCAAGACCTTTTGATTTTACTAAAATATTGCCTATAATATGCTTACTAATAGGAGTGTTAAGCCAGCAGTATTTATTCATTGTTTTTTTGTTGTGTGATTTACATTTTTCATCCGCCCATTGCAGCATACAGCATGGCCTAACTTTTGTGAGAGGGAGCATTCTGTCCTTTCACAAGGAGAACATCCAAAAGACAAAGTAGTTCCCTTCAGTGCTACGGACTACTATGGATATGTGTGCTGTTGGAGATCAAAATAATGTTATATTTTTACTTTCTGCCATCTTTAGGTCGAGCATAGTAGAACACAAACGCTGCTTTTCTGACACGGGCTTTTAACCATGCCCACCTCACGCCCATCACTATCACTCGTTCCTGGGCTTGCCTATCAAAAATCCTTTATCATTGGTAAATGCTTTACGTTTGTCCCTCCTTGGGGCAGTTTTGTTTCTGCCTTGGGGACCGACCCTGTTACATAGATAATTGCACATTTGCCAATACGTTTGACTGCAAGCAAACTTTTCATTTTGTGTCTCTCCTTCGCGCTCACGGCGGCCGTGGCGCTTTGATTCGGCTCGCTTATGTAAACTGTTTTACTTTTCATTTTCAATTTATGTTGCAAGAAAAGTCCAGTTAGGAATTAAAAATTTTCTAGCTATCGCGTCAAGAATTTTAGATTCTATTAAGGACACGGAGGCGAGGATTATGCTTCTCTTAACTTTACTGACAAACACAGCAGCCAATAGTATTGTAATAACTTGAAAAACTACAAGTCCCATGAGCCCTATACCACCAATCACGGCTCAGTAACCGTCCATAAATAGCACAAACGCTATAGTCCTTCCTCTTTCTTTGCGAAAAACAGTTCAAACATGCTTTAACTTGCAACGCTGGTAACAAACTCTCTCCGGTTCTCTGAACGATCTCAAGCCGTGGAGAAATAACTGTATCAGTGACCATCGGTTGGATCCCTTCACGAAGTCGTGTTGGATGTTCCTGAGTGAGAGAAAATTGAAACTAACATCGATGTATACCAAGGGAGGGTACTTATTCACGCTTTATATCATAACAATTTAACACTCTTAACATTTATAACTTTAAGCCATAAAGTGTGCATATTGGGTGGGATAATCCTCGCCTCCGTGTCCTTAATAGAATCTAAAATTCTTGACGCGATAGCTAGAAAAATTTTAATTCTATGTCAGGACCGGAGGCTTCGGATTATGCTAGTTCAAAGTCTATTTACCACCTCTGACACCACATCAACAATAGGCTTGTGATAGAACACCTTGAAAGTGGAATCATTTGACCAATCTGCTGCCGCCATGATGTCCTCTAACCTAGCTCCAGTCGCAAAGGCTTTCGAGGTCATGGCTCCTCTGACCGAGTGTGCCCCAAAAACACTTATGTCAATACCAGCTTCGGCTAATAACCATTTGACCCAACGGGCCAATGTTGCTGTAGCGACTGGGTTAAAAGGTTTTTGTAATGAAATCAACAATTGGCCAGAAACATTTTGTCTAAATTCTCTTGTGACGTCTTCATAACTTTTTAAACACTGAACAACACACAGTTTTTTATTGTGCGGAAAAGAAGGATATGAAATGCATTTGGACGAAGTTTTCGTACGTCTAGAAATGGAAAAGGATACTCCACTCGGAGTATATACTCTACCTGATAAATCCAGAGCTTTAACATCTGAAACTCTTCTGCAGGAAAGCAGACCTAGTAGCATTGTTAATTTTTGCCGACAGTTGTTTGCGAGATAAGCCCTCATTATCTGGCCAGTTTCTAAGGAAACGTAAAATTATATTAACGTCCCTTAAAGAAGTATATTTCGGTAGAGGGGGTTTTACCATGCGAATACCTCTAAGCAGTTTGCAAATCAAAGGATGCTCCCCTACTGGTTTCCCCTGGATGTGAGGATGACCCGCGGACAGAGCTGATCGACAGTTATTAATTGTCCTATATGCCAAGCCCTGGGATGCCAAATCTGACAGAAAATTGGCTATGACATGAATCTCTGACCCCAGGGGATCCATACTTCTTGTACTGCACCAACATACCCATTTCCTCCAGGCTTGTTCGTATCTTTTCTGAGTGGAGGGGGCCCAAGATTGGGATAAGAAAAACATTGCCGAGTCCGAAACTCCAGGCACTTGCCAATGTCGTCTGAAAGTCTCCAGGCCATCAGTGTTAGCAGTCCCTGCAGAATTAGAGGGTGAAAACTGTTCGACGGATCCGCAAGAAGATCCACAGACCATGGAATCCTCACCAGAAAGTCGCATGATTGGTTCATTGCGGAGGGGAACCAGGGCTGAGCACTCCACAAGGGAGTCACTAGAATGATTTCCGAGCGTTGGCGTTGCACTTGTGCCAGGACGCGAGGAATCATCACAAAAGGGGGAAAGGCGTAAAGAAGTTCCTTCGGCCATATCTGTAGGAAGGCATCCGTCCCCTGAGCCTGAGGGTCCGGCCTCCAACTGAAGAAACAAGGAACTTGACTGTTCAATCGGGAGGCAAATAAATCCATCCGACATGTCCCCCACCGAAGTTGGAGAGCTTGAAAAATGTCTTGCCTGAGCTTCCAGTCGCTGCCATCCCGAAGGAATCGTGAGTTCCAATCCGCTGTTGTGTTGGTAATGCCCGGAATGTATTCCGCCACCACCGAAATCTTCTGACTGAGGCAGAAGTGCCAGAACTCTTTCGCTATCTCTGCTAGGAGACGAGACCTGGTCCCCCCCAAGCGGTTGATGCACCTGACTGCAGAAATATTGTCCATTCGCAGTAGTATGCAACAGTGCGCCTGGCGGGGAGCCAGTGATTTGATGGCAAACGACCCTGCCAGGAGTTCCAGGCAGTTGATGTGATGGGATAATTCCCTCGGGGACCAACTACCACTGGTCTCCACCTGGCCACACCGTGCCCCCCAGCCCCAGCGGCTGGCATCCGATTCTATTACCACATCCGGATTGGAAGGAAAGATCGCTCTGCCGTTCCAAGCATCCATGTGGTCTAACCACCATGAGATCTCTGTCTTGGCTTCCTCCGATAGGGGAATTAGTTCCGAGTATTGAAGACCTTTCTGAAGGTGAAGAATCTTCAATCTCTGAAGGGCCCTGTAATGAAGAGGCCCGGGGAAAATCGCTTGGATGGATGATGCTAGGAGACCGACGAGGCGTGCTAACGTCCTCAATGATATAGTCGGAGAGGCAAGCGCTCTCTTCAACTCTTTCTTTATCAAATTCCGTTTGCTGAAAGGAAGAACTAATAGAGATGTCACGGAATCTATCTGGAACCCCAGGAAATCTATCTTCTGTGACGGGGTTAGGCAGGACTTCTCGGCATTTATGATGAATCCGAGGTCTTGGAGTAACTGTATTGTCCAGTTGAGATGGGTCAGAACCAGATTTCTGTCTTGGGCCAAACTGCACTACTGGGCGTAAGAGTTTGGTGAAACACCAGGGCGCTGAGGAGAGGCCGAAGGGAAGAACCTTGAATTCGAACCACTGGGACTCCCATTCGAATTGTAGGAAACGGCGGTGAGGCGCGAAAATTGGAACTGAGAGGTAAGCGTCCTTGAGGTCTAGACGTACCATCCAGTCCTTGTCTCTTAACAGGTCTCTGAGTAGATGGATGCCCTCCATCTTGAAGTGGCGATACACCATCCAAGAATTGAAATGTTTGAGGTTTAGGACCAGTCTGGATCCGCCGCCCTTCTTTTGAACCAAAAAGATGGTGCTGGCGAAACCTCTGGGATGAGGAGAGGAGCGAATTACCGCTCCTTTTTGAATGAGGGAAAGAATCTCTTCTTTTATGAATTTGTGATCTGCGAGGGAAAAAAGGAGAGGCATAGGAGGGTTTGTTTGCCTCAGGGTTGCGTAAAACTCTAATTGGAAGCCCTGGACCGATTGAAGAACCCAAGGATCCTGAGTAATTGATTTCCAGGCTGGGAGGAAATGCTGAATCCTGCCCCCCAATGTGACCTCTGAAGGGGAAATAATTCTCACCTGAGTTTGCGTTGTCCTGATTGGAGTTACCTCCACGATATCCTCTGGAGGTTCGACCACGTCCCCTATAACGATTGGGGTAGAAATTACTTTGGTTCGAGTAATTTGCGCGGTTACCCTGAGAGGCATATCTGGGAGCCTGGTATCTTCGGCCTGGCGCTCGGCCCCTGAAACGTCCGGCCCGGATAAAAAGAGCGTTATTGAATACTTTCTTGATGTTGGATTGGGCCTTGTCAAGGGCAGTGAAAGTAGCAACGTATTTGCTCAAGTTGGAAATAAACTTATCCCCAAAAAGCATGCCATTGGCCGATGGCCCTGCTTCATTAGTGGCTAACTCAGCGAGTTTAGGGTCTAACCGAATGAGAAAGGATCGTCTGCGCTCCGTTGACATGGGGCAGTTCGCATTACCTAGGAGGCAGATTGCTCTCTGAGCCCATTGAAGTATGTCCTCTGTATCCAAAGGGGTCTCTGATTCTTTGGATTGTATGGCTAAGTCCAAAAATTTTGTTAGAGGACCGGAAACGTCTAATAACTTGTCCTGGCATCCCCTCCAGGCCCGGTCCAGACCCTTCTTGGGGTCTTTGGCGAATTTATGGAGAAATGATGCCATGTTAGGGTCTAATTCAGGCGTATCTGCTACCTTGCCCAGGAGGGAGGGGCGAGGGCATTCTGATCTAAGAGTGTTTCGTACCTCTTTTTCAAAACTTTTGCGTAATCTGTCTTGGACATAATTAGCCACCTCCTGGTTAGGAACCCACTCAGTAGAGCGGGGGTGGATAATATCCTCTGGTGAAAATAAGAGATTCTTGCCTTGAGAGGGGTTAGCTTCAGGCACTTGGTGTCGCGTCTTGCGTTGCTTTTTGCGCGGTTGGGGTTCACTCGAATCCTCTGAATCTGATTTTGATGAGGAAGGATCGTGGTAGCTGGAATGAGAGGATTGTAGAGGATTGGATGCTAAGTCTTGAGGAGGAGTGGGGGGACCTCCATATGCATAATCTCGCAACACAGAGGTTGCCATTTGTGACCATATTTCCGCGGAAAAGCTGCCAACTGAACGTTGTAGATTGAAACCCACCGTTTCGCCGGGATCCCCGGGCTGTAAGCGCGGTTGTTGGCTACTTTCGCCCAAAAATTCCCTTTTGGCGAAGTTGGATAGAGGTTGGGTAAAGGGTTTGAGGGCTTGAATCAGGGCCCAGTTCACGGAATCCTGCACATGGTACCCCAGTGCTTCCACCAATCTTTCCTCCATTTGATGATCTGAGGGTATTTCCTGCAGTTCGCCATACTGCTCATCATCATTGGCGTAGTACGCCATCATAAAGTAGTTTTAGAAGGAGGAGTTAGCGGGGGGGCAAAAAACCCTGAGCAGGTGATTAAAGAGTTCAAATCAGTTGAATTGTACCGGTAAGATTTTTGTGGAGGGAGTCACCTGCTTCTTAAATAGTTAGAACTTAAATTTGCAGAATTGGTATAAAACCAATAGTGCCCCCTGAGCCATGCTCTATATAGTATTTTTGCAGCCCCTACGGGCGATTTCAGGCCGTTTTAATAGAAGAAAATGCTCCTCCGTGCTCACGCGCTGAAAACTCGATCGGAAAACTCCGAGCGGTTCTCTGCGCGTGCGCACGCATGGGCATGGAAAGAGGACTGAATCCTCTTCGGACCGAGCGAAGCGCTCGTTCGGCGGCCTGCTCCCACTCCACACCGGTCGCTAGGCAACAGTACACAAACGTTAGTAGCGGAGCCGAAACTCCAAAACACATAGAAGTTTAAACATTTGCTAATGCTGCGCGCGTTCGCTTAAAACAATAATCAAAAGACACAAGCATTCGCGCGTGACTTAACTGGCTGCTGGAGCAGCAAAGAAAGAGGAAGGACTATAGCGTTTGTGCTATTTATGGACGGTTACTGAGCCGTGATTGGTGGTATAGGGCTCATGGGACTTGTAGTTTTTCAAGTTATTACAATACTATTGGCTGCTGTGTTTGTCAGTAAAGTTAAGAGAAGCATAATCCGAAGCCTCCGGTCCTGACATAGAATTTACAACGCTAATAGCTCTAACTCGAGCAAACACGTGACCCATTGCATTGCAAAGGGCCTGGCAGCACCTCCAACAATAAAGTTTTACAAAAAAAATCTCTCCTGCCAAACTCCACCTGCTTTCTCTCTCCCTTGATCATGTGCTTCGCCATACCCCTGTGTTGCCCTTTCCCTTGTGTGCTGCTTTTGCCTTGCTCCCGCCGCCCCATTGAATCCTACCATCCCAATGCAGTCCTTTATTTTTATTATTCATGATCATGTTAAAACATAAAAAAATAGTTTTGCTCACTCCAAGTGGCATCTTGGACTGCTATATAAATAAAGGAAACTAGCGCTCTTGTTATTCTGTAG
Organism: Pleurodeles waltl; assembly: GCF_031143425.1. NCBI lineage: Eukaryota > Metazoa > Chordata > Amphibia > Caudata > Salamandridae > Pleurodeles > Pleurodeles waltl. Next base: position 1,168,986,612 of record NC_090437.1, read on the forward strand.
GCATGTGCATAGTGTGCTACACATAAACCACAGAACAGAATGGCATAGGTTAGTTGGACGTCTACATCTTTTATGATGCACTGTGGATGTGTTCTTTAAAGTTGTTGAAATGTTATTACACAGATGTGTATTTGAATCTTGGCAGTGGCTGAAAGCTGCACAGGTGTCTGTTGGATCCAGAGTTTCAGTGCAATATGCAGATGTTGTACTGAGGAGCATTAGATTTGTGTGTACTAGTCCATTGTGTTATAGTCTTATATTCACAAATTCCATCAAGTTCCGCAGAAATGTGATTTTTGAACATGTTTCCAGTACCTATGTGAATTGTGGGCACGTGTGTTCGGTTATTGTAGAATGTTTGTCATGCTGTTCTGTCAGATGTCAAGGAAAATTCTGCATCCTCTAAATGACAATGTGTGCTGGGACATTAATGGTGGGCATAACCCCTTAGCTGAATTGAACAAAGCGAGTAAGACTGCCATAGAGCTTCGGAGTTCTTCTTGAGAAGATTTTAAAAATTGTGGGTCTACATGTTGCATTTCACAGCACAAATTCAACAGCTTAAAATAAAAAAGGGTTTGATAGGCAGGGCTGTCCTCTCTCACCCCCCCTTTTTCCCCAGGCGATAGAACCCTTGGCCACAACACAATGCTCAGGTGTGGGGGTGGAGATGAATGGAGAGCACGAAGGACAAAATTGCCCAATATGCTGATGATCTGCTCCTCTTCCTGATCCACTCACAGACATCTGGCCCGCGAGTCCTTGGATGGCACAACTGGTAAATATTAAAAATGTAGACTAAATACAGTTAGTCAGGACACCAACTCGTTTCATGACATTCTGTATCATCATTTTTTTTTTTGTGCACATTGGCCACATGTACCAGCCAAGACCAGTCTGTTTTCCGGTATGAAATGTACATCTAAATACTCGGCAAGCCTGAATGCATGCCTATTAAATCCAGTTTTACCCATAGTGTCCTCCCAAGGTCTCCATTGTGAATGTCTTAAAGGAAGGATCAACATTTATCATAACCGATAGTCAGAAACTCCATGGGTCAAAAATTTGCTGGATCTTATAAATATAATTGACTACACATTTTGCAAGAGAATGGGGCACAGCATGAATTTTGCTGCTTTCCACAACAATATCTGCATCTCCGGATATTTACCAGTCATTTTCCCTAGGTAAATTTTGGATGGGCTGTTTCGCCAAAATTTACCTGGAGAAAATTACAGCGATATTGTATTTGCCACAAATCTATTAATTCTGATTTGTACGGTAACAGGAGTTGCTGTGCATATCAGGGTCGCTCATAATAAGAGCCCAAGTCGTATATCAAATGTGGCACTAGATTACACAAAGTAGCCTCAAGTTTACACATCCCTGTGCTCTTGGGCTTCTGAGACACCCGTCATTAGCACTTGTGCCTGAACCCTCTAACTACAGTGTGTTTCGTTGCTGCCTTCTGCTTAGGCCTTAGTACGTCTCAATAAAATCTTAGCAGACAAATCCGCGGCATAATGTAGCAGTAAAATAAGCCTTTAGCTTGCAGTGTCAGTCTGAGCTTTTTTTTAATTTAAATTGGTCAAGTTATTTATCCTTTCCATGAATGAGGGACAGGACCTTTCTCTATGGTCCAAGTTTTTCGTTGTCACATTCTGCATCTTCCCAATCTCCTACCAAACCATAGTGTATGCTGCTTTGTCCTTTTACATAATGTTTCCATTTTTATAATCCTAAAAAAGATCCTGTTTATTAGCGCACAAAACTTTGTGAAAATGATGATAATTTTCTTTCTAATAACCCTGTTCATACGAATCCTACTCTGTTTTGATCCTTCTTGATAGTCTACACTAGATATTTGTATAGTCTTCTAGAACTTAAGCAGTACTTCTTCATATCAAGATACGGGAACAGCTCTCCCAAGTAGCTGCACTCAGGAGCTGAAGTTGCCATTAATAATGGAACACCTGCCCATCATATCGAATAGTATATTTACTTGAAATCATTTCTCTAATCTTCATAAAAAGATATGTTTTAACTTGATACTACTCTGTCATTGGTATTGGGAAGTGATAACTCACACTATGTGACTCTACCTGGAAGTTAACTCATTGTGAGAAAGTAGCCTCTTTCTAGCCTTGTTACCCCCACTTTTGGCCTGTTTGTGAGTATATGTCAGGGTTTTTTCACTGTCTCACTGGGATCCTGCTAACCAGGGCCCAGTGCTCATAGTGAAAACCCTATGTTGTCAGTATGTTTGTTGTGTGTCACTGGGACCCTGCTAGCCAGGACCCCAGTGCTCATACGTTTGTGGCCTATATGTATGTGTTCCCTGTGTGATGCCTAACTGTCTCACTGAGGCTCTGCTAACCAGAACCTCAGGGGTTATGCTCTCTCTGCTTTCCAGATTTGTCACTAACAGGCTAGTGACTAAATTTACCAATTCACATTGGCATACTGGTACACCCATAGAATTCCCTAGTATAGGGTACTGAGGTACCCAGGGTATTGGGGTTCCAGGAGATCCTTATGGGCTGCAGCATTCTTTTGCCACCCACAGGGAGCTCTGACAATTCCTACACAGGCCTGCCAGTGCAGCCTGAGTGAAATAACGTCCACGTTATTTCACAGCCATTTACCTCTGCACTTAAGTAACTTATAAGTCACCTATATGTCTAACCTTCACCTGGAGAAGGTTGGGTGCAAAGTTACTTAGTGTGTGGGCACCCTGACACTAGCCAAGGTGCCCCCACATCGTTCAGGGCAAATTCCCCGGACTTTGTGAGTGCGGGGACACCATTACACGCGTGCACTGTACATAGGTCACTACCTATGTACAGCGTCACAATGGTAACTCCGAACATGGCCATGTAACATGTCTAAGTTCATGGAATTGTCACCCCAATGCCATTCTGGCATTGGGGGGACAATCCCCGGGTCTCTAGCACAGAACCCGGCTACTGCCAAACTGCCTTTTCAGGGTTTGCACTGCAGCTGCTGCCAACCCCTCAGACAGGTTTCTGCCCCCCTGGGGTCCAGGCAGCCCTGGCCCAGGAAGGCAGAACAAAGGACTTCCTCTGAGAGAGGGTGTTACACCCTCTCCCTTTGGAAATAGGTGTGAGGGCTGGGGAGGAGTAGCCTCCCCAGCCTCTGGAAATGCTTTGATGGGCACAGATGGTGCCCATCTCTGCATAAGCCAGTCTACACCGGTTCAGGGATCCCCCAGCCCTGCTCTGGCGCGAAACTGGACAAAGGAAAGGGGAGTGACCACTCCCCTGACCTGCACCTCCCAGGGGAGGTGCCCAGAGCTCCTCCAGTGTGTCCCAGACCTCTGCCATCTTGGAAACAGAGGTGTCTGTGGCACACTGGACTGCTCTGGGTGGCCAGTGCCAGCAGGTGACGTCAGAGGCTCCTTCTGATAGGCTCTTACCTCTCTTGGTAGCCAATCCTCCTTCCTAGGTAGCCAAACCTCCTTTTCTGGCTATTTAGGGTCTCTGCTTTGGGGATCTCACCAGATAACGAATGCAAGAGCTCACCAGAGTTCCTCTGCATCTCCCTCTTCACCTTCTGCCAAAGGATTGACCGCTGACTGCTAAGGACACCTGCAAAACTGCAACAAAGTAGCAAGACTACTAGCAACCTTGTATCGCTTCATCCTGCTGGCTTTCTCAACTGTTTTCAGGTGGCGCATGCTCTGGGGGTAGCCTGCCTCCTCTCTGCACCAGGAGCTCTGAAGAAATCTCCTGTGGATCGACGGAATCTTCCCCCTGCAACCGCAGGCAACAAAAGACTGAATCGCTGGTCCTCTGGGTCCCCTCTCAGCCCGACGAGCGTGGTCCCTGGAACTCAGCAACTCTGTCCAAGTGACTCCCCAGTCCAGTGACTCTTCAGTCCAACTTTGGTGGAGGTAAGTCCTTGCCTCCCTACGCTAGACTGCATTGCTGGGTACCGCGTGATTTGCAGCTGCTCCGGCTCCTGTGCACTCTTCCAGGATTTCCTTCGTGCACAGCCAAGCCTGGGTCCCTGACACTCTAACCTGCAGTGCACAACCTTCTGAGTTGTCCTCCGGCGTCGTGGGACTCCCGTTTGTGACTTCGGGTGGACTCCGGTTCACTTTTCTTCCAAGTGCCTGTTCAGGTACTTCTGCGGGTGCTGCCTGCTTCTGTGAGGGCTCCCTACGTTGCTGGGCGCCCCCTCTGTCTCCTCATCCAAGTGGCGACATCCTGGTCCCTCCTGGGCCACAGCAGCATCCAAAACCCCTAACTGCGACCCTTGCAACTAGCAAGGCTTGTTTGCGGTCTTTCTACGTGGGAACACCTCTGCAAGTTTCTTCATGACGTGGGACATCCATCCTCCAAAGGGGAAGTTCCTAGTCCTCTTCGTTCTTGCAGAACACCAAGCTTCTTCCAACAGGTGGCAGCTTCCTTGCACCCTCAGCTGGCATTTCTTGGGTTCCTGCCCACTCTCGACCCTGTCGCGACTCTTGGACTTGGTCCCCTTGTCTTACAGGTACTCAGGTCCGGAAATCCACTGTTGTTGCATTGCTGGTGTTTGTTCTTCCTGCAGAATCCCCCTATCACGACTTCTGTGCTCTCTGGGGGTAGTAGGTGCACTTTACACCTACCTTTCAGGGTCTTTGGGTGGGCTATTTTTCTAACCCTCACTGTTTTCTTACCCTCTACAAGCTCACATAGGTTTGGGGTCCATTCGTGGTTCGCATTCCACTTTTGGAGTATATGGTTTGTGTTGCCCCTATACCTATGTGCTCCTATTGCAATCTACTGTAACTTTACATTGCTTGCATTACTTCCTTTTGCTATTACCTGCATAATTTTGGTTTGTGTACATATATCTTTGTGTATATAACTTATCCTCATACTGAGGGTACTCACTGAGATACTTTTGGCATATTGTCATAAAAATAAAGTACCTTTATTTTTAGTGTATCTGTTTATTGTGTTTTCTTATGATATTGTGCATATGACACCAGTGGTATAGTAGGAGCTTTACATGTCTCCTAGTTTAGCCTAAGCTGCTTTGCCATAGCTACCTTCTATCAGCTTAAGCTGCTAGAAACACCTCTTCTACACTAATAAGGAATAACTGGACCTGGCACAAGGTGTAAGTACCTCTGGTACCCACTACAAGCCAGGCCAGCCTTCTACACTCATTGCAAGGCATTTTCTGATTAAATTTAACAGCCCTCTTAGGGTTAACATCTTGTTATGTAATAAAGTTCCTGTTGCCAATTTCTGTATAGCTCTGCATTTAGGACATGTAGATGGATGGTGTCAAAAATGCTGTCTTAACCAGCTGAGTTAGCTTGATCTTTTGCAGATATATTTCTTCTTTAATTTGGTATAATTCATCCAGGTCTTGTCCCCATCTATTATTTTCGGGAATAGCATGAACATATACACCATCTGCAAATATAATCGTAACATCTAGTTTTACCTGATGTATCATAAAAACATTTGCTTGAATTTAGCTGTGGCCTATTCCCCTTTTTTCGCCGGTCAAGGACTTTTATGAACATTTCTTACAATTATTTATTACAACTTTAGTTTCCGTACAATATACCAAAATGCTTAGGAAGAGTATTACCACTTGGGCAAGGCCAAACGTCAGCTAAGGCAGCTGCCTAACAAGGTATCTCCTGTCTGTCCTGCACTAAATAATCTGCTAATATTATCAGATGACAATAATGGTTGAATACCGGTAATCTCACCATAAGATAACTGAACTGTGTCCCGTCCCAAAGATCCTTGTGCAGTACTGCAGGGAAGCCTGAAATGTTAAAGCGATTAGAAGCTGTATTCTGCACTGCAGCCTTGGCCAGACTTGGGTGACATGCAGTGGGAAAAAATCGGCCAAAAGTAGTACTGCTGCTGAACACTAGAGACAATTACTGGATAGTGTGGCCACTATAGTGTGGTGCCTGAACTGCCATGAATATAAATCCATGCAGTTTGCGGTGAAGGAGTAATTGCCAATTGGACCTGCCATCTTGAATCTGGTGGCTTCACTATTAATAGAAGAACATCCTGTCTGTTGCAGCGTGATAGACGTTTCCCCCGGGGGACCTGGGTCACTGTGGGTCTATGCAGTGGAATGCAATGTGAGGAATGAGGGGACACGCTCTTGATGGGGGACCACTGTTGGGGCATGCGTGCTATCAGCAGTGGCCATATGTTGCGGCTGGTAAAGAGGAGGGCTCAGGCCTACCATCACCTGGACTCATTCGGTGATTGAAACCCATCTGTAACATAAACCTCGAAACAGCTTTATACATGTACCAATGTTACTTGTTGACATTCTTGGGTGAGTGGGGTGTAAAAACCAGCAATGATTGGACATACAGTATATTGTGAAGCTTTTGAGAAGTGTACATTTTTGGAAACTTTGGACTTACCAAACTTCTGCCATTGCCACACTATCCAGGCCACAGTGCACATGGACAGGGATGGTCTGAACTTCACACTTGTGTGATCGTCCCTCCCGTTCTTCAATTAAAGGTGTATAAAAACACTAAATTATACAATAAACCGACTCCAACGGTTAAATCTCACTGGAACATCTCCGAAGGGTTATTGCTCATGCTCAATGACACGCCCACTGTATACACTGTGCCTGATGTGATAGCATCCCAGACAGCAGAGTGGGAAAGAGTGATGATGACATAGCCTGAACCCATGTTTTAAGGCTTGAAGACTGCAGATATAGATACCTGTGTCAATTCCAAAATGAGACGAACGGACCTCCTCTAATCATCTGCTGACGATATGAAAGAGATTCTAGTGGACATGAAACATAACCTAAAAGCTTCAGATGGCAAACTTTATAGCATGTTTTTGAGACTCCACCAGCTGAATGAACATCTCCATAGACAATCAGCGAGAATTGGTGAAGCAGAACAGCGCTTATTGGTCCTGGAGAATGCAGCAAATAACTTTAAAGATTTTTAGTGCATCATGGAAAGACAATCATTTTGCTAAAAGCAAAAATTGAGGACTTAGAGGCATGCTCAAGGTGAAATAATATCCCCAAATTGGGTAATAATGAAGCTACTTCCTTTGAGACGGTGGAAACGTACGTCAAAAAGGTATTGACAGTTATGTTCGGAGGGAGCAATTCTCAATGTACGTTATAGTTAAGAGCACACAGGTCTTTGACTCAGCATGACCGATAATAGCCCACACTTTAAATTACAGAGATGGAGATCAAATCATGAGGATTGTCAAAGAAAAAGACAAGATAGTATACCATGATGTGAAGATTTTGTTATTTCTCAAGTTCACTTCTAATGAGCAGGAAGCCAGACGTGTGCCTTCTAATATTAAAAAAGAAATCCTCAGATGCAGATATCGAATATTCCATTTTACATACTGCCGAACTCCGCTTTCTGCAATGATTAGACTCACTAGTTTGTGAAACATACAGTAGAAGCACTTAATTTCTGCAGAAACTGTCTTATTAGAGAGCCTCCCAAGCAGACGGGCTCCCTGAGACATTCCCAAGAGCAATGAGTGATGGAGATTAGTAAATTTAGTATGGCAATATAATGGGACACAGACTACGCATCAAACCTGGTGAGGGTGTGAATACATGGTGTAGATCTATTGGTAAATGCAAAAGGTTACTTCTCTGTAATACTGACGCTGGTTCATTGTGAGTACATGTGAGTCCATTATCTGTTTGAATCATCTCTTTTGAACATTTTTCTGTTGACATGTTAGGCTTTTCTTGATGATAAATAGATGTTGCATACAAACGAGGCTGAACTATGTGACAAACATGAGACACTATCTCTTTGGAATGTGTACATGCAGGGCTCATAATTTAGAGAACTAATACTTTGAATGGCTATAATAGCCAACATAATGTGCAAGATTGACATATGTTTTGCAGCATGTTGCCATTGGCTATGCTAACACAAATAACGGTAATCCAGCAGAAAGGAATCCTTTATTCTTCAGCATGGAGAGCTTTTAGTAGTAATAAGCATTGCATGGCTATGTGACCTGCATAAAACAAATCTGGAAGGAAAAAGAAAGCAAGGTTGGATAGATTTGCTGGCTTTTCAGTTGCACTTCTGATTGAGCCAGTGTTCATTCCATATAGTGCAGATATGAAAAACTGCACAGCAATTCCCCCTCCCCTTTCCTTAGACAATCATTGGGGAGAATGCTGTATTGAGAACTGAGATTCTGGAAGGGGCAGAAATACAATAAGAGATTGCTTGAGGAGGAGAAGCTATATTGCCATTTTCCGACTGCAGGCCCAACAGCTTTCTTAAGGTATGCAGGGATAAGTACTTGGATTGGCATAGTCTAGTTAGTGAGAATACTAATCGCTCAGCCAATATAATAACCATAAGGCTGATAACAAACATAATATGTGTGTATTAGGTAGAGTTTAGACTAGTTGTTTACAGATTGTAGGGCTATGTGATGTAATAATACTTAAGGGTTTTCTTATGTTCATATTATTCTGTATGATGACTGATGAGATTGCCAATTTATTTCCATTATTCGGGTAAAAAAGATTTATGTGCTGATTGTACATAATCAAAGATGATTTATTATGAAACACCAACTGCTGTACATGTGTACTGCTTCCAGGGACTAAGGTGAGGGTTCACCCATTGCTGCAGATAAGAATTTCTCTGGCAGGGTTACCTGACTCCTAAAACACTCAATTCAGGATGAGCTTAACTTCTCATAGAGAAGAGCAAGAGGCGACTGTCTGTTTTTCTTTTCTTCCCAATGGGGTGCATTCTGCAGTATACACTGGGGCTGAAGACATTTTTCTGGGTGTGCCCGAATCCAGAGGGTTACATCACAATCCAGATGACTTAAGCAGGTGGTTGGTGACAACACACTCATCTACTTGCATGCTATCTGTGATCAATCAATTACATTTGTTTCCCACAGGTTTAGGAATTCTAGGCTGTAGTTTGGGGTTAACTGTGTGGGGGTAGATTTTCTGATTTTGTTTACCTACCCCAAGGCACTCAAATACCTTGATCACATTGTCAAGGGTGCTTAGCATTACATTGGATAATACGGCACACATGGTGTTCCACTACAAATTAAATACATGAGACTATATAAGATTACATTTTTTGTTTGGATTGTTAGGAGATACAGTAATTCCAAAAATTAGAGCTTGGTCCTGTTATAGCTGAGCAGACCTAAGACAGATGTGAACTGGAGACACATCTCGGTTCTCCAAAACCTCACACATTTGCCTCTCGAAAGGGCCCATTTACATTCTTTGCATCTTTTAGCTCCTTGTCCAGAGGGGCACCATCATCATATGGAAAATGATGCATTTTGTTTGAGAGATACATATCTTCCCAAATAATAAGGTATTGGTAATAACCGGTTTGATTTACGATTAGCTTATCACGCTTGGTAATATATATGCCTTGAATAATGAGACACTCACCTTCTTTGAAAATGTTTAAATGCTTATTGAGCAGTATGGTGGTGTTGATTTGATATATGATGGGGATTGTAATATGGCTTTGGATGCCAAACTCAAGAGGACCGGTCCAGAATATGCACATTACTTCAGGATTGCGCTGCTTCTTTCATGTATTAGATACATGCAGCTTAGTGGATATCTGAAGGGTAAAGAGGTACAGGAAAATGTTTTGTTTTCTACTTCATAGTGTTAGTTATTTCTGTATAGATCATTGTTTGAGCTCAGTATTGTGCATTGAGTCTTTGATGTTAAATATCTGCCACACAGTCTGTTCACTCTCCGGTGATCTGAGCGCTTGATATTCCCATAAAAGCTTTATAAAATTAATCCTGGAGATTTTTGTCCCTCCTGCTTCATGATAGACCATTCTCTAAAGAAATGACAGCCACAATATTTGAATGTTTGGACACATGTGGGTACTGTTTCTTTACGTTTGCCTTTCTGGGAGGCATTCAAGGTGTATATGGGGAGCAGTGATATCCATGCATTTTAGTCTATAAAACTGTCAGAAGCCAATTAAACAAGCAGGTGGCTCTTTTATCAGAGCTGGAGCAAAGACAAGCTTGTAATCCACAAAAAGATGCACTTACAAAGATAAACAACACTTTTGGAACCAAAGGAATGGGCTAAAAAATTAAGTTCCTTAGAAAATTAAGATTGACACAAAGATATAGAGAGGGTGGTAGGCCAGAGGAAACACTTGGTAATCTAGTAAAAGTGGCTAACTGTAAGGAAATGCCTCCTTGGCATGGTTACCCCCTGACTTTTTGCCTTTGCTGATGCTAAGTTTTGATTTGAAAGTGAGCTGAGGCCTGCTAACCAGGCCCCAGCACCAATGTTCATTCCCTAACCTGTACTTTTGTTTCCACAATTGGCACACCCCGGCATCCAGGTAAGTCCCTTGTAACTGGTACCAAGGGCCCTGATGCCAGGGAAGGTCTCTAAGGGCTGCAGCATGTCTTATGCCACCCTGGGGACCCCTCACTCAGCACAGACACACTGCTTGCCAGCTTGTGTGTGCTAGTGAGGACAAAACAACTAAGTCGACATGGCACTCCCCTCAGGGTGCCATGCCAACCTCACACTGCCTATGAAGTATAGATAAGTCACCCCTCTAGCAGGCCTAACAGCCCTAAGGCAGGGTGCACTATACCATAGGTGAGGGCACAAATGCATGAGCACTGTGCCCCTGCAGTGTCTAAGCAAAACCTTAGACATTGTAAGTGCAGGGTAGCCAAAAGAGTATATGGTCTGGGAGTCTGTCATGCACGAACTCCACAGCACCATAATGGCTACACTGAAAACTGGGAAGTTTGGTATCAAACTTCTCAGCACAATAAATGCACACTGATGCCAGTGTACATTTTATTATAACATACACCCCAGAGGGCACCTTAGAGGTGCCCCCTGAAACCTTAACCGACTATCCGTGTAGGCTGACTAGTTTTAGCAGCCTGCCACACACCAGACATGTTGCTGGCCACATGGGGAGAGTGCCTTTGTCACTCTGTGGCTAGTAACAAAGCCTGTACTGGGTGGAGGTGCTTCACACCTCCCCCTGCAGGAACTGTAACACCTGGCGGTGAGCCTCAAAGGCTCACCCCCTTTGTTACAGCACCCCAGGGCACTCCAGCTAGTGGGGATGCCCCCCTCCTCCGGCCACGGCCCCACTTTTGGCGGCAAGACCAGAGGAGATAATGAGAAAAACAAGGAGTCACTGGGCAGTCAGGACAGCCCCTAAGGTGTCCTGAGCTGAGGTGACTCTAACTTTTAGAAATCCTCCATCTTGCAGATGGAGGATTCCCCCAATAGGATTAGGGATGTGCCCCCCCTCCCCTCAAGGAGGAGGCACAAAGAGGGAGTAGCCACCCTCAGGGCTAGTAGCCATTGGCTACTAAACCCCCAGACCTAAACACACCCCTAAATTCAGTATTTAGGGGCTCCCCAGAACCTAGAAACTCAGATTCCTGCAATCTAAGAAGAAGAGGACTGCTAAGCTGAAAAACCCTGCAGAGAAGACTGAGACACCAACTGCTTTGGCCCCTGCTCTACCGGCCTGTCTCCCCATTTCTAAAGACACTGCTCCAGCGACGCTTTCCACAGGGACCAGCGACCTCTGACTCCTCAGAGGACTGCCCTGCATCTAGAAGGACCAAGAACTCCCGAGGACAGCGGCTCTGTTCACCAAAGACTGCAACTTTGCAACAAAGAAGCAAGTTTGAAACAACTTGCGTTTCCCGCCGGAAGCGTGAGACTTGGCACTCTGTACCCGACGCCCCCGGCTCGAGTTGTGGATAACAATCACTTCAGGGAGGACTCCCCGGCGACTGCGAGACCGTGAGTAGCCAGAGTTGACCCCCCAGAGCCCCCACAGCGACGCCTGCAGAGGGAATCCAGAGGCTCCCCCTGACCGCGACTGCCTGCTTCTAAGATCCGACGCCTGGTAAAGACTCTGCATCTGCAGCCCCCAGGGCCTGAAGGATGCGACCTCCAGTGCAGGAGCGACCCCCAGGTGGCCCTCTCCCTTGCCCAGGTGGTGGCTACCCCGTGGAGCCCCCCCCTTGCCTGCCTGCATCGCTGAAGAGACCCCTTGGTCTCCCATTGATTCCTATTGAGAACCTGACGCGTGTTTGCACACTGCGCCCGCCCCTGTGCTGCTGAGGGTGTACTTTCTGTGTGGACTTGTGTCCCCCCCCGGTGCCCTACAATACCCCCCTGGTCTGCCCTCTGAAGACGCGGGTACTTACCTGCTGGCAGACTGGAACCGGGGCACCCCCTTCTCCATTGAAGCCTATGCGTTTTGAGCACCACTTTCACCTCTGCACCTGACCGGCCCTGAGCTGCTGGTGTGGTAACTTTGGGGTTGCTCTGAACCCCCAACGGTGGGCTACCTTGGACCCAAACTTGAACCCCGTAGGTGGTTTACTTACCTGCAAAAACTAACAAACTCTTACTCCCCCCCAGGAACTTTTGAAAATTGCACTGTCTAGTTTTAAAATAGCTATATGTGATTTATGTGAAAACTGTATATGCTATTTTGCTAATTCAAAGTTCCTAAGGTACCTACCTGCAATACCTTTCATTTGAAGTATTACATGTAAATCTTGAACCTATGGTTCTTAAAATAAACTAAGAAAATATATTTTTCTGTATAAAAACTTATTGGCCTGGAATTGTCTCTGAGTGTGTGTTCCTCATTTATTGCTTGTGTGTGTACAACAAATGCTTAACACTACTCCTTTGATAAGCCTACTGCTCGACCACACTACCACAAAATAGAGCATTAGAATTATCTCTTTTTGCCACTATCTTATCTCTAAGGGGAACCCTTGGACTCTGTGCATACTATTCCTTACTTTGAAATAGTGCATACAGAGACAACTTCCTACACTAACCAACACCTCCAGTTGTCAATGCAGTCATAACACAAAATGAGGATAACAATAGTCAACAGAGAAGACATCCTGAAGGAATTTGTAGCATATTATATGGAACTGATTGAGTATTTAAATGAGATTGCTCTTGCTTGGCTTGAGGAAGACTTTGGAGGACCACTACTAACCCCAATCAATGTGGGTGAAATAATTAAAGCTATTGAAAGCCTTGTGAAGGATAAACTCTGGGATCAGACTGTCTTACCCACACATTTTATAAAAAATATAAATACTTTATTCCCATCTATCAAATTTGTAGAACAAAGCTTTAGAAATAGGTAAACTACCCCAGGACTCTACGGAGGCCATAATCACTACACCACTCAAACCAGGTAGAGATTATACCAGATGTAATTCTCAACTGTAGTTATTGTTACAAAACATGGATAATAAGATACTGGTAAAAATAATAGCTCTCAAACACTTCCTGTTTATGGACTAGCTAATTCTCCTTGCTCAATCGAGATTGATTCTGAATAGAGCTAATTCACACAATTTAAACGTGATTTTTGTGGTGTTCCACAAAAACACCAGGTGCTGTGTAGGCCTTTGACTCCCTAGAATGGCCTTTTCTAACTATTATCTAGGAATGCATAGGGCTGGGTATGTACTTTACTGTCCACGCACATCTGCTGTATGGAAACCAGTGCTTAATTTGAGCCGGTGGTTTCTGGTGTGGGGCACCAGAACTTATTTTTGAGGGCCGGCACTTATTTTTCTGCCTCAACCATTTAATACGAGCAAAAGAAACATATGGAAAAGACAGAGGAAGAAAAAAACAAGAAAGCGTCACACAGGGAGAAAGCAAAAAGCTGCAAGAGTGAGCTGAAGCGGCGGAGTGGCTGTAAATGGATTAAAGAGGCCCGAGATGACTTCAGGATTACGTTGCCACAATATTCCATGCTCGCACATTGAATTGCAGCAGCGGCGTGTCTCAGGAGAGCTCTGGGCACCTGCACGTTTTTATTTACAAAGTAAGCACTGATGGAAACCCAGCTGGCAGGATCTAAGTAAATGACACTACCTACCGATTCCAATTGGGAAGGGATACCCACCAAAGGTGTCCATTATCACACTTTTTAATGAAACTGCCTTTGTTAGCTGGGCAGATAAATGTAAGCAAGCCGTGCACATAGTGGGGTAGAATTCCCATATAGGAAGTTGTTACGCTCCCTTTAGGACAAACCTATCTTATTGTTCAATAAATACCTGTCACCATTAATTAGAGATTATAATATACAGGGAGTGCAGAATTATTAGGCAAATGAGTATTTTGACCACATCATCCTCTTTATGCATGTTGTCTTACTCCAAGCTGTATAGGCTCGAAAGCCTACTACCAATTAAGCATATTAGGTGATGTGCATCTCTGTAATGAGAAGGGGTGTGGTCTAATGACATCAACACCCTATATCAGGTGTGCATAATTATTAGGCAACTTCCTTTCCTTTGGCAAAATGGGTCAAAAGAAGGACTTGACAGGCTCAGAAAAGTCAAAAATAGTGAGATATCTTGCAGAGGGATGCAGCACTCTTAAAATTGCAAAGCTTCTGAAGCGTGATCATCGAACAATCAAGCGTTTCATTCAAAATAGTCAACAGGGTCGCAAGAAGCGTGTGGAAAAACCAAGGCGCAAAATAACTGCCCATGAACTGAGAAAAGTCAAGCGTGCAGCTGCCACGATGCCACTTGCCACCAGTTTGGCCATATTTCAGAGCTGCAACATCACTGGAGTGCCCAAAAGCACAAGGTGTGCAATACTCAGAGACATGGCCAAGGTAAGAAAGGCTGAAAGACGACCACCACTGAACAAGACACACAAGCTGAAACGTCAAGACTGGGCCAAGAAATATCTCAAGACTGATTTTTCTAAGGTTTTATGGACTGATGAAATGAGAGTGAGTCTTGATGGGCCAGATGGATGGGCCCGTGGCTGGATTGGTAAAGGGCAGAGAGCTCCAGTCCAACTCAGACACCAGCAAGGTGGAGGTGGAGTACTGGTTTGGGCTGGTATCATCAAAGATGAGCTTGTGGGGCCTTTTCGGGTTGAGGATGGAGTCAAGCTCAACTCCCAGTCCTACTGCCAGTTCCTGGAAGACACCTTCTTCAAGCAGTGGTACAGGAAGAAGTCTGCATCCTTCAAGAAAAACATGATTTTCATGCAGGACAATGCTCCATCACACGCGTCCAAGTACTCCACAGCGTGGCTGGCAAGAAAGGGTATAAAAGAAGGAAATCTAATGACATGGCCTCCTTGTTCACCTGATCTGAACCTCATTGAGAACCTGTGGTCCATCATCAAATGTGAGATTTACAAGGAGGGAAAACAGTACACCTCTCTGAACAGTGTCTGGGAGGCTGTGGTTGCTGCTGCACGCAATGTTGATGGTGAACAGATCAAAACACTGACAGAATCCATGGATGGCAGGCTTTTGAGTGTCCTTGCAAAGAAAGGTGGCTATATTGGTCACTGATTTGTTTTTGTTTTGTTTTTGAATGTCAGAAATGTATATTTGTGAATGTTGAGATGTTATATTGGTTTCACTGGTAATAATAAATAATTGAAATGGGTATATATTTTTTTGTTGTTAAGTTGCCTAATAATTATGCACAGTAATAGTCACCTGCACACACAGATATCCCCCTAACATAGCTAAAACTAAAAACAAACTAAAAACTACTTCCAAAAATATTCAGCTTTGATATTAATTAGTTTTTTGGGTTCATTGAGAACATGGTTGTTGTTCAATAATAAAATTAATCCTCAAAAATACAACTTGCCTAATAATTCTGCACTCCCTGTACTAAGTTCCTCTGGATAAAACATTGCACTTCCCATTGACCTGCAACACTAAACCACCGATATTTGACTAACCACTAAAGTGGGGTATCTCATCTGTAAAATGTTTTAGATTAGTAGTCCATCTGAATAAATAAGCCCTAATAAGTGAGAACTGTGGCCGGTTAATATATAATCTAAACGGAGAAGTGAATGGATGGCTAAAAAAAAAATCCTCTTTCTGTGGCAGATTTAATCAGGTTTATCTAAATGGCTGTCCTTCATAAATTTTTTACCTACTAACAAACGTTCCTACGCTGCTGAACATGCAGTTCAGCATGATCCAGACCATACCCACCAGACTAATATGAGTGGGAGAAGACCCCAGATTAGGACCACCCTCACTTTTTGGATAAAGGTGGGCTCTGGCTGCTTGCCTTTCACATCTATTTAGTGCCCCAATCCAATTGTGTTGCATATTGAGCAGTACCAGATCCAATCTTCTGCATCCTATAAAAGAGACCAACTTGAAAATAGTACATTAAAAAACTTTGTCCATCAAACAATCTACATCCACTTTTTAAATTCACATGGTGAGATGTGTGTGGTGAGTGGTTGACGTTGGCTCATAAAGTAGCATATAATGCACTATACGGCCCTGAAATAATAGTGGTGAGAAATCTAATTCTATCACCTATACTTGAATCCCCTGAGTCTTTTGTGAAAAAGGAAATCGTGGAACACAATCACCTATTCCCCAATCAAGAATACCTAACAGGAGGATTGTAAATCAAAGTGCAAATGTTCTATAGATGTTCACCTACTTATGCTGTGACAAACTGTAAAAGAAGCATTAGCTACATTTCCTAAAGAACCTCCAGAATTCCCCCAACACACACAACTACTGTCTTTCAATACAAATAGGAAATTAATTGCTAAACTATGCAAACTATGCTTGGAAACAGGTAGGGTTCCCACACATCATTGAAAAGAGCACTAGGAAATGGATCTGGGAATATTGATTATAAAATCTGGAAATACTGTTACACTCATGTAAAATTGATACAGTAGAATTATAGACATAAGTGTGTTCACTTTCAATCAATCAGTGTATTTGTAGAGCGCACTACCACCCGTGAGGGTCTCAAGGCGCTGAGGGGGGGGGGGGCGGGTGCTGCTACTGCTCAAATAGCCAGGTTTTGAGCCGCTTCCTGAAAGTCAGCAGGACTTCGATCTGTCGTAGGGGCAAGGGAAGGGTTTTCCAGGTCTTGGCGAGGTGGGAGAAGGATCTGCCTCCGGTAGTCTCTCTCCGGATGCGGGGGACGGTGGCGAGGGCGAGGTCAGCTGAGCTGAGTTGGTGGGACGTGGTATAGAAGGTGAGTCGTCTGTTGAGGTAGGCTGGACCAGTGTTGTTGAGCACCATGTGTGCGTGGGTGAGGAGCATGAAGGTTATCCTTTTGTTGACGGGGAGCCAGTGTAGGTCTCTCAGAAGGGGGGTGATGTGGCTGTGGTGGTGAGCATTGAGGATCAGGCATGCTGAGGTGTTTTGTATGCGTTGCAGTCGTTTGAGGAGTTTGGCAGGGGCTCCTGCGTAGAAGGTGTTTCCGTAGTCAAGTTTACTGCTGACGAGGGCTTGGGTGACTGTTCTTGTATCTGTGGAGACCCATCTGTAGATCTTGCACGGCGCGTTGAAGCAGGTTGAGGAGACCGCGCTGACTTGCTTGGTCAAGGTGAGTGAGTCGAGGATGATGCCCAGGTTGCGTGCGTGGTTGGTGGGTGTTGGGGCTGCTCCCAGAGTGGTCGGCCACCAGGAGTCATCCCAGGTTGAGGGGTTGGCGCCGAAGATGAGGACCTCCGTCTTACCCAAGTTCAATTTCAGTTTGCTGTTCCTCATCCATTTGGCGACGGCCTTCATTCCTTCGTGGAGGTTGGATTTGGCGGTGAGGGGGTCTTTGGTGAGGGAGAGGATCAGTTGGGTGTCATCGGCGTAGGAGATGATGTTGAAGTTGTGCAGCCGGGTGATGCGGGCGAGCGGGGCCATGTAGATGTTGAAAAGTGTAGGGCTAAGGGACGAACCTTGGGGAATGCCGCAGATTATCTTGGAGGCTTCGAAGCAGAAAGGGGGGGAGGCGGACGCTCTGGGTTCTGCCAGAGAGTAAGGAGGTGGTCCACTCTAGAGCCTTGTCCCGGATCCCTGCGTTGTGAAGGTGTGTGCGTAGGATGCGGTGACAGACGGTGTCGAAGGCGGCCGAGAGGTCCAGGAGGATGAGGGCTGCGGTTTCGCCGTTGTATAGCAGGGCCCTGATGTCGGTGGCGGCGATGACAGCGGTTTCCGTACTGTGGTTGCTGCGCAACCCTGACTGGGATGGGTCCAGGATGTTGTTTTCTTCGAGGTAGTGGGTAAGTTGTCTGACGATCTTCTCGATGACCTTGACCGGGAATGGGAGCAGGGAGATGGGGCGGAAGTTCTTGAGGTCTCTCGGGTCCGCCTTGGGTTTCTTGAGTAGGGGTTTGATCTCCGCATGCTTCCAGCTCTCGGGGTAAGTCACGGTCTCGAAGGAGATGTTGATGACTTTGCGGAGGTGGGGTGCGATGGTGGCGCTTGCTTTGTTAAAGATGTGGTGCCGGCATGGGTCTGACGGAGATCCAGAGTGGATGGAGCCCATGGTTTTGATTGTGTCGTCTTCGTTCACGTTGGCCCAGACGAGCAGGGGGTCGTAGTTGTAGGTGGGAGGAGAGTCTGAGGAGTCTGTGATTGGCGCGGTGGTCTGGCTGTTGAAGGTGTCATGGATGTCTGTGATCTTGTGGTGGAAGAAGGTGGCGAGGGAGTTGCAGGTCTTGTGAAGGTGGGATGTTGTTTGTGCTGGAGCTGGGGTTGGAGAGTCCATTCACAATGTTGAAGAGCTCCCTGCTGTTGTGTGCGTTGTTGTCCAGGCGGTCTTTGAAGGAGGTTTTCTTGGCAGATCTGATGAGGTGATGGTGATTGCGGATGGCGTTCTTGAAGGTGGCATGGTTGTCTGGAGTTTGTTCGAGGAGCCACTTTCTCTCAAGTTTCCGACAGGTTTGCTTGGAGACTTGAAGGTCCAAGGTGAACCAGCTAGCTCTTACCTCTGTTGGAAGGTTTATTGAGCGGGCGAGGGTTTCGGCACAGTCATCAATCCCGCGCCAGAGGGTGCAGGCTGCGAGGTCGGGATTGGTGGGTTCGGTGGGTGGTTTTCGGGCGAGGTTGGTGTTCAGTTGGTCTTGGCTGATTTTGCTCCAGTTGCGGCGGGGGATCTGTTGGGTGTGGTGTTGCGGCGGGGGATCTGTTGGGTGTGGTGGTGCGTGGTGGGCTTCTGGAAGGTGAAATGGATGCAGCGGTGGTCAGTCCATGGGAGTTTGTTGGTGTGGCTGAAGGTGACGTGGGGGCTAGCGGAGAAGACTGGGTCCCGTGTGTGGCCAGCAGAGTGTGTTAGGTTAGTGACGAGTTATCTGAGTCCGAGGGTGGCGAGGTTGTTGATTAGGGTGGTGGTGTTGGGATCGTTGTTATTCTCCAGGTGAAAGTTCAGGTCGCTGAGGAGGACGTAGTCGGCGGAGGCTAGGGCGTGCCTGCTGACAAGGTCGGCGATGACGTCTCAAAACTGAGGCTGAGGTCTGGGGGGGGTCTGCAGATGAGGGTTCCTTTGAGGGTGGTGTTGGGGTTGGTGTGGATCTGGAAGTGCAGGTGTTCGGCGGTGCTGAGGGTGTCGTCGGTATAGGTCGTCACCCTGATGGTGTTCTTGTGGACAATGGCAATTCCGCCTCCGTTAGTGCGATCCCTGCGGGTGATCTTGTAGCCATCCGGAATGGCTATGGCAATGTCTGGGGCCGAGGAGGCGTTCATCCAGGTCTCCGTCAGGAAGGCGACGTCCGGGGTGGAGGTGACGAGCAGGTCCCAGAGTTCGACGGCGTGTTTGCGTGCGGAGCGGGTGTTAAGTAGGATGCATCGGAGCTAGTTGCGGTTAGGCTCTGCAGGAGGTTGGGTGAGTTGGAGGCTGGTGAGGCTGCAGTTCTGGCAGGTGACGGGTCCCTGGGTGTGCTTAGGAGAGGCCAGGAAGCAGGCATGTGCTCGTCCGATGTTGAGTGCACAGAGGGTGCTGGCTGTGTAACGGCGTTGCTGGCCGTGCTGGTCTTGGGGACCAGGGGTCCTGGCGCTGGGCGCAGACGGGCTTGCCTTAGCGGCTGCCATATGAGGGGAGGTGGGAGGGAGTGGCAGCAGGGAGGAGAGGGGGGAGCGAGCAGCAAATGGGAGAGCAGGGGGGCGGGGCCGCAGGGAGGCAGCAGTAGGGGTCGAGGGGAAGAAAAAATAAGAAAGAATCACGGGCACCTGGAGGCAGAGGCAGCACCGGCACGCGGTGCAGGGGAGCGACCTGCCTGAAGCAGGGTCAAGGGTCGCCACTTTAAATTCTTAACCACAATACATCACACATTGATGAGCATGAACAAATTTGATAAAACTATGAGCACATAATGCAACCTCTGCTTATAAGGCTGATTTTCTACAATTAGTCTGGTCTTGTCTGGCAATATCCACATTCTTCCATAAAATAAATGAGATAACTAATGACATAATAGATGTGCTGGACTCTCAGTGAGGGACTACACCCTCCAGACTGCTCTCTGGCCCCAGGAGGCGGCCATTTCCTTGCCAAAGCTGTTCACACTCGACATTGAGCAACATAAAGCACCTAGGAGTACTCTGCAGTGCGGGACGCACTAGATTCTCAAGGGCTGACTACATCTTCAAGATTGCTTTCCTGGCCCCGGGAGGCGGCTATTTCCTTGCCACAGCTGCTCAAACTTGACATTGAGCGCCTTGGAGCACTCCGCAGGGCCTTGCGCGGGGCGTGCCCTGGCCAGTCTACGCTAGTCAGCGGTCGATAGAGGCTGGGCTGGTCCACCCCGCCTGACATCTGGCAAAAGCAGGGTGAGTTCCAACTTCAAATATCAAGTCCTATCAAATCATCATCATATCAAATCATAGCTGAAGGGGTTTTCTGACTCACCCTTCTAAAGCTGTAACTGTCTAGCGATTCAGAAGTGCATTGGGTGGAAACGGTTGCAGGATAAATTGGCAGGATGGGCACGAAGAAGACTGCTGAAGGGTGAAGAATCATTAGGGGGCCACCAAATTCAACTTTAGACTCTTTTCTAGCTTGAGCGATTGGGGTAGTCTCAAAGGAGATAGATTTCACAGAGAGATGCCCTTCATTGGAAATGAGTGACTGGCAGCGAGCATCAGCCAATGATGAGGTTTGAGATTTCTGATAATGAAGACGGTCGGCCTGTGGTACATCAGGTAGAATTGCTTAAATCACCCCTGGCAGCAGCTGGAAATAATGTTGTGGAGGATCACCCAAGAAAGGGCAAGGGGGCTTTGTCTGACTCCCCTCCTAGCTGTAGTAGCCCTCCACTCAAGAGGGGAAAACCTCAGAAGAAACCTGGGAGAAAACCCAAAGTGGCACTTTCTGAAAATCTGAACTGCTCTGGTACCCAGTGAGGTACTCACGCCAGACATTGTCAAGTCCACGGCTTTGAGAATCTCATGGTAAAATTCAAGGAGATGGTTGAGGCTTGCCTGTTGCCGGTAAAGGAGAAATTGCAGGCCTTTGAAGCAGCAGTTTCCCTGTTGTATTCAAGGTGGGGCCCAGTACAGCACCAAAAAAGTGCGGGACTTTGGATCTTGAATCTTATGGCCCCACCCTGGAAAAGGAAACCCCGCTGTACGAAAACCCAGCAATTCAGGAAAGTGTTACCCAGCATTCCCCGCACCATCCAAATACAGGCAACCTTGTAAAGCATGGAAAGACGGCCCTGGAGAATTTGTGTAGAACTGCAGGGGAATCTAGTAGAAATGGTATTAGAGGGAGATCCGTGAGCTGGACTGGAGAGAATGCAGTGACAGTTCAAGAGCGGAGGAGGGGGGTCAAAATTTGCACGGTTGTAATGGTCTCCCACTTGCCCGTTTGGAGCTTCCACCTGACTGTGCCCCCTATGTGGTAATACTTACAAATGTTCCACTGTTAGCTCTGGGTGTAAGCAAACCCACTGAACAGCTAAAGAACAAGTCAGGACATTGGCTGAGTTAAAACTGTGATTTAAACTGCAAGGACATTATTGGTATTTTATTTGTTAGAAGGATTGGGTGGGTAGGCCCCCTGGAAAAGGAAGGTCTTTTATAGCCACACCCCCGGGCCTTGGATGGTTTCCGAGGCAGGGGCCTTCCCAAACTCCAGGAAGGTATGCAACCACTTTGAGTGGAAAATAGATTTATTGTACTTTCTGACCTTGAGGAGAATGATTGACGGTATGAACGGGTGCAACCGTTTACACAGGAGGTAAAAGATAAGGTAGTTTCATGAAGGTCGCCTATTACGCCGCCAGGTCTGGGAGGGTTGGGTGAGGGGTCTTCCCTGACTCTGCTAATCTCTTGGAATGTGGCAGGTTATGACGCTAAGCTTCAAGATGGGCAATGGGTAAAGTTTTTATTTTAGGCTTTGATTTTTTTTATTTTTTTACTTCAGGTAACCTGGTCAGAAGGTGCAGCGGTATGGGATGGATTCCAAGGGTTTGCCGTTCCGGATGAACGGGTGCCTGGTTTTCGCCCAAAAGTGGGTTTAGTCACCCTGGTTCGCATCTCTAAGATTGCTAGAGCATATCAGATTAATTGTAGGCATCAGGGTATCCTCATCATTTGGGTGGTTTTCCCAAATAAGTTTAACGTCCTTTTGGTAAACTTCTACAATGCAGTATGGGATTCTGGTTGCCAAATCAGGACCCCTTTCTTGCGTTGAAGATACTGAAAGGAAGGTTGGAGGCCTGTGGTATGGAATTCCATGCAATTGTATCTGGAGACTTTAATGCAAAGATAGGGGGCTATTATACTGTTGAGAATCCCTTTGAGCAGGATTATGGTGCGCCTGCAACTATACAGGATACGAGGGGGAGGTCCCTTATTAAGGAGTTACAGAGCCTGGGTTTGCAGAATACTTTTGACCTAGAATTTGCATGTGAAAATCAGGTACCAACTTTTGAGGGGAGAGGGGCTGGTTCGATAATTGATGATATCTTTGTGTCCCCTTCAGTGAGAAATCTGGTCCAGCATAGAGGTGAAAAGGAAGTGCTTTAGTGATCAAAACCCCCTCAAGGTATCCCTAAACTTTCCATGCAATATGTGCACATCGGTGATTGGTGGGCCGGTAGGTTTTAGAATCAAGGATCAGGGCAGGAGAATTGGTTAGAGACGGGTGAGCATTCCGCAGGTAGTGAAGAGGGTGGTTAGCCAAAATTTAAATCTGATAATAGAGATTATTTTGGCTGAATCCCCCTCACCTGGGGAAGTGGTTGATGCTGTGAATATAGTAAATGACGCCATAAAGGAATTCATGACCAAAAATGGAGAGACCATTCCTAAGCATCAGGGAGGATGGTTTAGCAAACCCTGTTACGTGGCTAGGAAAGCCCTGAAGAGGGCATTGAAGGCATAGCCCAGGGATAAGGCCTGTGTGAGTAGTGCACAGGCTCAGTGTAAATCTGCTCTGAAGGAAAGAAAACAGCAACTCCAGTGGCAGGCTTGGGAGGATTTGGAGCATGTGTCACTCACTAAAAACTCAAGCGCGTTCTGGAAGATAGTTAACAGGGGTATCTTTGAGACAGAAACATCAAGTGAGAATAAATCGTCATATTTTTTTTTTTTTTTTGTCCAAGATCAAAAAGTGGGGAAACTAAGGTATACATTCTTCTACAGCTCAGCTCTCTCGCTAGTTGCCTCCCTCTTACCTCATCATAGTTTGTTTTATATACGGGGTAAGGATTTGGAGGTTTTTTATGCGCACAATAATATATTATGTAAGGATACGTTTATTTTTTAAAGCAAGGAGGGATTGTGTTTTTTTTTTTTATGTATTATCTCGCATTAAATAAGAGTTAATCTGCATGCCGTTTCCTCTCCTCCCAGGTGCTCTAACATTGTCTTAGCTGCCAAAGTCCATGTATTTTCAGGACCTCTCTATCCCTTCCGAGCCCCCACCACCTCATATTCCCCCCCCCGAAACCTCTCCCTTCCCCCCAGCTTGGGACTTGGTTGATTCTTCCCTCGTTCTTCCTCTATTCCTCTACCCACAAACAGCGGTGGCCGCCTCATAACCATAAACATTGTTCCTTATTCTACCACTTCTGTTAAACTGAGTTTTCTCCCAATTCGTCCTTTCTTGCACATGCAACATGTATCCCATGCTAAAGCGCCTGCCTTCTTTTTCACTATAGCCAATTTTAAAGCACTCATCGTCCTTCGATCGTATTTGTTGCTATATTTGTTAGTTCTTTGGTTAGTTCGTAATTTAGTTGCAGATCTCCATTTTCTTATTGTTTATTGACTTTCTGCCCACTTTACCCACGTAGTTGCCCTGTTTTCAACGGGATATACTTTTGCTTTAAGTTAATATATTGATTTTATTAGTCCTACATACACTATCATCTGGCTTACGTGCTGGGTTTAAAATTGTCAGTGCTCCTCTGTTCTAACCTCCACATCTCCTTCTAATGCTTTAATACTTTACATTTTGACACGTTCTTTTTGTTTCAATTTCGAAAGCTAGCAGAGATTGCACTCTAAATGTATTTATGTACAAGATAAAAATTGTTCAGCTCTTTAATGTATTCTATAGAATTGTCAAATTGCTTAATTTCCTCAGGACGCAAGTTTCCAGTTCTGGGGATTCCTTAAAAAAAAGCTGTTATCGGAAGTAACACGCAGACCACAAGTACCAGAATGCTCTAGTTTGTTACATGCAGTCTTGCCTATATTCTCGGGTTCCTGCGTGGGATCTCATCCAGTTGGGATCATTTTTTCTTTGGCTTTGCAAGGACTGTAGGTCCCAGAATGCAAAGTAAGGACGCCTTGACTTGCTGACCTACTCGCACACAAAAATTGTAAACTCTAAATTGTGTGTTCTGTTGAAAACATATTTTTGCAGTATATTTTTCAATGCTTTAGCCGCAGGCTTGTTCTATTGACTTCTGTGCAGGGTCGTGCAGAGTGTGTGCAACGAGTGTCCTTTATCTTTCTACCCAATATCTCATTGTGTACCATAATTCTAATCCTGAGAAGGCGGGAATACTGCATCCGGTGGCAGTCCCTCGCTTTAGAACAAAGGGTGGGGTCACCGCTTTAACCCCACCGGTACCCCTTTTATTGCATAGCGATATATTTTAATATTCTTCACGTACTGCAGGTCATTCATGTTATGTTTTTGTGTATTTGTATGCCCCCAAACAGATACATATGCGTACTATTGAATTCACATTTGACCACAAGTACAAAATATTATAACTGTTACGAGAGCTCCCAACTGGCATCTGTTCATAATTTCGACAGCATGCATGATTATCACACATTTGTGTCCAAATATATCGACTACACTCTACAGTGTTATATCGGGATGCAGGTAACATCTGCCTACTTCTATCTCCATACTAAAAGAATCCCACCCTCAACCCCAAGCATTGTCAAATGCAGTAGGTTTCACATATGCGAAATCTCTTAGATTTGCCAATGTTTTTTTTTTTACATGTTGCTCAGTAGGTGAGCTGCTGTGGAACATGGCATAAAGTAAATAAAAACCGCTATAACACAGTGAAAGCCGGCCACCGTCATAGCACTTTTGTTTCCTTTTCCTTTTTTTTTGTTTTTGTTTACTTTAAGCCATGTCGAACAGCAGGTCAACGGCTGTCCATATGAAAAACATTTACAAAGAAAATAGATTTTGCGTGGGCGTAACCAATTGGCTTTGCCAATGCTTGTTGTAACCTAGTGTAATAGTCTGTCGAACATAACTGTGTACCTCAGGCAGCGTATTGATTTTGTGTATGAGCGCTTTACCTTGGACTATGGCTTTCTTTTTGTTAAAAGAGAAAAACCTAACGTTTAGTTAGTTTTACGCTAGTGCGCGTCACCTCTCTATAATATTTGAAAGCAATAACATAGTAATCTTGCCACTTCGAAGCATAAACCTAAATCATATGGTTTTTCAGCTCAGTTCGTGTAATGAGAACAATTTACACCCAGACTAGAAGCGGCCCTGCTGCTGTGCCTGACTGCTCTCCGTCAAGGCATTACAAGAAGAGCCCGAGAGGCTGATCGTGTGCCTTCAATCTGAAAGCGATTACAGTGCCTGTGACAGCCTGCTTCCTTCAAATAAGAGCATCTTGCTGCAGACAGCCCTGGGTCTGGGATTAAGAGGAAGGAAGGTGGAGCAAAAGATAACCAGCCCTACTAGTGATACTCGTATCCGGTGTCCTTGCTGTATCGGATGCACCGCAGATCGTTTACTGACGGAGCGCTGTGGAGCTCAGTCCCCCATCCCACCTCCCCTGCTGGTGATCCTGCGAGGCCTGAATGATGCATGGCGAGCTAGGCTTCCAGTGTAATGGTTTCTGAGGAACTGCAGCTTTCATGGTGAGTGAGCATCGTACATGTGAATAAAATGTTATCACAGCTCACGTTATGGCTCTCAAACATATGTCCTTGCATTTCTTCCACTCTTAACAAGACACCGGTAGCTACATGGCACGTTCTTTTCAGCTGAGAAAGGAATAGAGCCACATGCCAGATGGAGAATGCATTTCAAGAACCTACTGACATTGCTGTCTTAAAGGTGCAGTACACCGGGATGCGCCGCTTTCCCTAAAACCTCGTTCCCACTCCAGGGAGGTAATATTGTATTTTAAGCCGTCTGAATTTGCATTGTGGGCTCCTGCCAACATACAATCAGCCTAAAAAGCACAGTACGAATGAGGGTTATGCGCACAAATGTTTATTCAGAAAATCAAAGCTGCATTACTCGCTATGTAAGAGCTTTACGTGCTTGTACAGTATACTCGTAGTGAGTGGGTGGTAACTGTGGAAAGCAGAATAGTAAAATGTGTACGTTTTCGGCCCAGGAATCAGGTTTAGACTAGCCAGCAAGGAACGTGCACCCTGAAATCGCTTTAACATCTGTGGTCTTTCAGATCATTTGCAGATGTTCATTAAGGATGAGGGGAGAAGGCTGAGGCATGAGTCATACTGCGGAGTTGAGACCCACTTGGCCACACCCATCGTGACGGGATGTGACTATTTAATCCTCTTTAAGGCTCCCTTCTCTGCGTTGCTACAGCTGTGGCTCAAGAATCGCAGCATTATTGGTTAGTGCAAGTTAACCTACGATTGTCCGACAGACCGCTGATTGGAGGCTGTAAATTTAAACCGCTTTCAAATTGTAATCAGTGCTCATCAGAACTTCAGGCCTGCATGTCACGACTTGCCTTTAATGGTAAATGCGACTGTATAAAGCTAGCCAGCAGTTTGTTAGAACAAGTGTTGCCTGGATTTAGCAGAATCTTTTCATATGTGCAACACATGAGCTTACTTCACGCTCTGCCATCCTGCGCACTGAAAAAACGTGAGGTTACTCACCAATATATTACTAATATTGTTTAATTTAACAAAATTCAGTATAAAGGGCTGTGGACCGGTTCCAAATCGACATGTAGGCAGCTTTTTTTATCATCCAGCTCCCCTTAATAATGCAGTGTTCGTAGTCATCTAAGTACATTGACATCTTACTAAATAGTTTCTTGAATGATAAATATTCCGAGAAACATCAGTGCAAATGTAATTAAAATACGTACATTTTGATACAATCTTGAAATACTCATTTCTCATCTCCTACTTTCCACGTGACCCTTGTTCAATGGAAAGTAAGGCTGCTCCAAGATGTGAGGGCGTATATAAAATGAACTCATGACTTCACTTTTCTTTTATCAGCTGACGAAATTTCATCTTTCATACATCGTTCTGTGGTCTGCTGAGCTTTTTTTTTTTACTTACTCATGAAATAGTTTTACGTTCAACATCTAGTACATAATACCCAGGACCGGCGCCGGCCCACTCTCACCCACGAACATTGGGCCCGCACAAGTGCATCATAGCCAGGCCACAGCACACGCCCTCTCTTTGACCCCTGGTCATCTAATTTGAGAGCAAGTTGTCTCCTTGCAATTGAGCCCCCGGGAAAGCCCCCCTCCGTGGGCCTCGCAACCCTGGGCAAGAGACCTAGAGCAGGGACGGGCCCTCCTATGGGCCCACTTGCAAGGATAAACTTTATGCAGGTTTGCCCTGCAATCAGGCCTGCTGCCCGTTTAGAGGCACCATGTGACGCCTGTTGTCTCGCTACCGTTTTAACCTTTCCGGATGAAAATCCACACGTTCAGCCCTTTATGTGCTGTTAAGAGGTGCTTGTAGGTGACTTAGAGGGAGGGGCTGCAGCCTAGGTGGGTTCGTCCCACAGCCTCGGGAGCAGGGGCATTTATTGAGATGCAAACAGCCCTGAATGTGTCTGGTTGTTTGGAAATTACAGGGGCCTCGCATATTCCCTTTATGCAGAGGGTCCCCAAATTCCCAGAACCATCCCTGATATACCAGTACCTGCTTTCACTTCCTCTTAAACAACCTTCGTTTTTTCAGCTGTTTTATTCAATTAATTCTCACAGCAATCTTTCTTCCTGCTGTCTGCAATCTAAAAGACTAGTGCTCACGCTTTCACTCTAGTGTAACATTATTCAAGTAATGTTTCTCAATTCCATTATTTTTTTACATTATCTTTATAGAGCCTTAGCCCTCCGTTTCAGTTGTGATGTTTATAATTTTATGGCTTCCATGTTTTATTTTTTTGTGGATGACTTTATGGTTGTAACCATTTTTGTTTGGTTTTACTGCTATTAGTGGTGCCAAATATTCACCCCTTAACCATACTCGGGTGTATACCACCATAAAGAATTGGTGAAACTTTAAAGTAATGCGAAATTGACTCAAAGTCCCAGTTTTCAAGAAATACTGACTGTCTCCAGTAACTTGCATCTGAATTTGTACAACACAATACGACCCACTAATGGTCATCCGTGCAGTAGAAAAATGGAATCCCAAGGACAGACTCACAAATTTCGTAATCATCTTTCTGAATGATAGCTGGTTGTCGGTCGTGGTTTCCAAGTTATGTGCAAGGACAGTATTGTGCAAAATCATCACCTGCTTTAGATTTTGGGCAGAAATGAGTGAATTGTTGTTCTTCTACATATTGCGGTAACCGGTTTAGAACATAAAGCTAATCCCTTTGATCACTAGCAAAATATTTATCAGTTTTATACAGTGTAACCAGATACTGTATGGTCAAGTAATGGAAATACAAACATGTTTTCCAGAAAAATAGAAATACAGAAGGTACATATGGATAGTTCTGACACAAATATGGCTCCTTCCATTGGTAGAAGTGAACCTAGAATAACAGCCTTATCAGCTACTTGTTTTCTGAAGCTATTTGGTTTTTGAAGATGCCATAGAACAAGGTTTTTCTGATGGCCTTGTGGAATATATCACCTCCTTTGTTCACTCTAGAGAAAGATTGCTTTCATGTGTTTGTTGTCTTAAAGCTTTGGAATCCAAGAAGAATGGTGTCCACCTTCCTAAAATGGCACTGACTGCCTGAGATGGCTAGTTTCTGTGGAAGATACTTAGGGGTTCCTGAGTGAAGTACCTTAAGGATAATGAAGGCCAGTTTGAAAATACCCTTTGCCTCCATTAAAAGCCTCTTCAGTGAGATCATAAGAGAAATGTGATCAAACTTTCATCAGCTGTTGGCCTGCTTATGTGAGACTGCTGATAGAAGCTGGGTGTAGTTTAGAAATTCCAGTGAGAAGGAAGTTCCTATAATTGAGCACTGAAAGGAATTGACTTATTTCAAATCAATATACTGGATACAAGTTTTAATACCTTGTAACAGTTGAAGTTGACACTGCCCACTCTGCCAGTGATTCGTGTGCTTGTAGGGTAAGTTTCTTGTTCAAGTAGTAGTCTGGAGGTTTAGCGTATTGGACAATGAAACCTCCACTGACCATCTCTTGAATTGACCGCTTGTATTTAAAAACTGAGGTCTTGCTGCTACAGATGGGCCCAGAATCTTCTGTATTGAACTTTTATTGTCTCTATGGTTGTCGTTTGATTTTTCAGTCTTAATGATTGTTTCCTTTTGTCAGTGGAGAAAAAAAATGATTAGGTTATTTGACATATTGTAGAAGTCATTTGCGCTAATGATGATACCCGGTTGGCCTAATGCTGTGTTTCCAGAATTTTTCATTTTAGTTCAGTTTGGTTGTTGGGAAACCAATTGACCTAGGATGGCACACTTATAGTCCATGAGATGGGATGTGGCTACTGAGAGCAATAGCTATGTCTAAGCAGTGCTTAGTTTGTGCTTGTTGTTTCAGGTGCTGAGCACCAGCACTTTTTTTTGAGGGCCGGGGCTTATTCTTCTGCCTCAAGCATTTGCTGCGAGCAAAAGACACATATGGGAAAGACCGAGGAAAAGAAAAACGAAAAAGCGTCACAAAGGGAGAAAGTAGAAAGCGGCAAGAGTGAGCTGAAGGGGCAGGGAGTGGTTTTATATGGATTGAAGAGGCCAGAGAAGGCTTCAGGATTACGCCGCCTCGGTATTCTGTGTTCGCACATTTAATTGCAGCAGCCGCATGTTTGAGGAGGGCTTTGGGCACCAGCACTTTTTTATTTACAAATTAAGCACTGTGTCTGTATTTATGCCACTTATTTCGATGTTTTCCAGGGTGTATGTAGAAGAGCCTGGATGCAACTTGGGTACCATATTTACAATACAAAAATCAGGCTATAGGCAAAGTACATTTTGTTTTGAAACAACTAGTTTTTGAATACTTTATCAAAGGTTAATGTCCCTGTTACATTGGCTTGTCATATTTTCACTTTTCTGCATATGAACCTCTTAAAAGAGAATCCGGGCTATGGGAAATATTTCATAAAGTTTTCCTTTTTTGTTCCTTTACGTTTTTATTGTATTCATTTAATTAGGTAACCGTAGCTCGATGAAGCAGCAAAACATTGGTGTTGGCATCTTAAAATCAGATTACAGAAAACAGAATTTAGTGTGACTGCATGGGGTTGGTAGAAACATGTAACTAGATAGCATGCTGTGTCATTTCTTTTACTTTAGGTATTTTGTACAATGTACAAATACACAGTTGCATAAGACATTTATACAGTTTGAGGCACAGCGATCTGCTCATTTTCCCATAGTCATAAAATCTTTGATCAGTTGAAGCTTGTAATAGAGTCCAGGTCTTGAGAGTCTGAAGTTATTAGTCACAAAACCATATCTATCTGATGAACCCCCCTTCTGAGAAACACTTTTATGTAAGAGAAATTAAGAGTTGGAACCTGTGTTTCCTGTTATAAAAATCAATTTAGGTTTCGCCTACAGTTTTAGCTGTTTGTTGCCAAAAGACCTAATATGGACAATAGTAATACTTACAGTGGGCTTTGGGTTTCCCCGTTGC
This sequence comes from Pleurodeles waltl, assembly GCF_031143425.1. Classification (NCBI taxonomy): domain Eukaryota; kingdom Metazoa; phylum Chordata; class Amphibia; order Caudata; family Salamandridae; genus Pleurodeles; species Pleurodeles waltl. Next base: position 1,169,017,734 of record NC_090437.1, read on the forward strand.
TTATCCTTGGTTGACTTTCTTGTCAATCTTGTTTGCTTGCTTCTTAATCAATGTCTTTTCTTCCTCATCTTGTATTTGTTCCTTTCCTGGAGTATAGAATCCAGAGATGTGGAATTCCGATAGCCCGACCCCCAGGACATATTGTGCTGGGGTCAAGGATAACACGTTTTCATGTATATTTTGTCCTTATACAGGTAGGCCCAACCCCCTGCAGCACAAACCCCTTTGCTGCTAATTTACAGTACCACAGTATGGACCAGGGAAGGGCATTGTCTGCAGTTAAGGTAATATTTATGTCCATATGTTAATGCGCTTCAAATTCGTATTTATGGTTCATAAATCGAAATCTTCATTATTAGGGTGAGCGCGCTAAGGAAATGTTGTAAGCCTTGGACTGCAGTACTGACAGTGGCTCTGGTATAAAAATGTATACACACGTTTGCAAAGTTTAACAATATGAGGCTATGTTTAAATCTCTTATAATGCACTCTGATTAGATGCAAATATATGCAGCATTTTGAAAGCAAGATTCATGATTCTTTACTTTCCAAATAAATTGTCCACAAAAAATGCACTTAGAAAAAAACTGTTTTGCTAAACTACTGTGAAATTTTAGATACCATTTCTTTGAAGCATCATTCAGTAAAATGTGTTGATGCATGCTAGTATTTCACCAGGATTATGGAAAACATGAAAATAAACAAGCATTCGCAAAGCCAAAAGTCTGACATTGGTGGTCAACCTTTTGGCTTTGTCAATGTGTATCTTGTTTTGACATGTTTTTTGTGCAACTTTATAGCTGTGGGAACTGTCAGTCCCTCACCATTATAAATAAAAGTATATTTTTTTTTGTTCCCAAAAAGCACACATTATCACAATGTTCCTGGCGCTGAATAAAATACTTTCTTTGCCGATATGTTCCTTATGAAAAAGCAGAATGCAGTCCTTCAGTGAAGCCAGTCTATAGCTAGAAACAGAATTTAAATAACAACAAAAGGTCTTGGTTAACTCCAAACCTAATTAGGGGCCATATTCTTAGTCACAAAAGTGCACACGTGGTATATCTCTTTGCATTATTGTGGATTTACGACTTTCATTAATTCACAAGAATTTACAGAAGGAGGTCAGGAAATTGTACTACTAGAAAATATTTGTGAACTGCATTTCAGCACAAGCAAATAAGCACGTGTAGGTTTGCCATGTGAAAATGTGAGCTTTTACAAGTTCGTTTTCTCTCCCACCACTTTTCCCAACCCTGGAAGAAATTTTACTTCTTCCTTTGTCAGGAGTAAATTTCCAACCCTTTTCAGTATTTGAAAATTTAGAGAAGAGCTGGTGAAAACCCCTAAAAAAATGCAAGTTAGTAGGTTTGCACAGACTCAAAAGGACATTCCAACCCTGAAACTATTAGTCACCCCTACTTTCAGGCCCAGTATGTAGATCTGCAGAAACGTGGCAGAGTAAGGGAATTGCTAGTTTTCAAACTCTACTATATTATGAACCCTGGCATAATCAGAGAGGCTATAATCAGAGCTCTTATAAAAAAGAAATTACTGTCATAATTTGTCGCTTCTCTAAGTGAAAAGGAACAAGTGGATTTATTTTACTGGGCAAGTATATTTGTGAAGCAACTTGTCTCATGGACAAGTAGATCTTTTATAATATTCCACACCGCTGTAATAGCTTGTTTACTATTCTTTTGAATGGATCAGTTGCATCCTCCCACTGCCTTTTTTGGGGAATTTTTCTTCCTGATGGCTGAACTGCATCAGCAAAAAGCATCCAAGTATCTATTTTGGTAAACTGTTTGTCTACGAGGTTCGTAACTGCAGCATTTCCAAACTTAAAAAAAAAAAAAAAATCTTTATTTTTCGGACGTGTAGTTTGGCTGCCTTAACTTCACACAAATATGATAGATACCCCCGGTCCAGGAAGCTGTACAGGACTGCTACACTGTGCTTTGAGGACATGCCCTCAACTGCTGACCTACGTGTGAAAAAGTGAGGCTAGAAGAAGAGTGTGTTTATTTGTAGATTACATTCTGAATATATTTTTATTTGAATTTCCCAGTAAACCTGCAAATGTTCACCCGTAGCACAAACCTTCTGGTACAAACTAAAGGAAATATTACTATTGTTTGTGGGAGGGCATGGACGTTTCTGGAGAATTCTCTGTCTGCAGAGAGTTGGATGCTGTGTGTTCCAAAAAGCACATCTGGGGTGCTACATTTCAGAACTCGAATATGTATTGGGTTGTGAGTCAGATTCATTTTGGACTGCATTGTACTAAGTCGGTTACTGAGTCCCAACATTCACTCAGCCCATCCAGACAAAGCATATTGTTGTTCTTCCAACTTACATGGTATGTGGCCCGAGCTCTTTTTTTTCAATCAACATTATTTTTGATTCATGGTACTGCATCTATTACTATGGTGCTTTTGAGTGCACCTCTGATCAGTGTGTATTGGCAGTTACATCACTATGCACATGTCCATTTGAGCCCAAACTTTGGTTGCCTTTTTGGCAACATATAGTCTTGGGTATTTAAAGCTGTGTGAAAATATCCCATGAGGTGAATGTATTGTCCGTTCTTTGACGTCTTCCTGCTGTGAACCATGTCGACTCTCGGCTTGGACCTGTTGACCCTGAGGAATGAACATATACTGAATTCATTCAGGTGTTCTGCTGATGGTCCTGACTGTCTGCGGCAACACAGATAATGGAGGTTGTGTGCATGTAGTTAGACTTCGTCCACTAGCAGGTCTTGCAGAACCTATGACTCCCTCATCTAGATAGGTTTTGGTCCCAGGTGTTTAATCATTAGCCCAGAAAGCAGCAGCGATAAAGGTCAACCCTGGCAAGTGCCTTGCCTGATGAGAAAAGAGTTGAATAATATGCCATTTGTTTCCACCATCGCAGTGGGTCCTCTGTAAGGTAAGGGGATGTGAGGCGTCTTGCAGAAAGGTATCTTCTGCAGAAGGCGAAACACCTATTTATATTCCCTCACTGCTTTTTCATTTCATTGGTTTATGTCCAAAACCTTTTCCTTTTGTGCAGTTGCATGGGTTAAGTACATTAATATTTTTGATGTATGATATATGTTAATACTTTAGTAGTTACGTGTTGGCAGTGTCCAGCCTCGGTTGTAACATCCGGGCCCTTATGTATGCGCCACCTCGGAGTGCTGATGTCAGTTCCTATCTTTGTGCTCCTTCTGACCTGGGCCGGAGCTAGCAGTGCTGTCTTTTGACAGACTTCTTTTCAACAGGAAAGTTTTTTTTTGTATTTTTTCTCCTATCAAATTCTCTTACGTTGTGTAGATATGGGCCCTAAGATAACAGAGTTTCAAACCTTGTCACGACTGTACCCTGTAGATATCAGTTATGAACACCCCTGATTGAAAAGGTACAGGTCAACTGATACCGTTTGATGTTATTTTCCATCACACTCTATTTTCCCTTCTCACCAGTGCACAGGTAATTTTAGGAGCAAGTGTGCAGTGTTTTTCACTCGAGTGCAATTTTTCAACCTTCACTGTGGCAACTAAAATAATATTAATATTAAAAACATTCTACGATTGTAAATATGACTTTTTAATTATTTTTCCTTATCACACCTTGGGAAAGCCACAGGCGTGCATGCCATTAAAAAGGGGTGAAACACGTGTTGGCTTCATAATGGTCAGTTGTACATATCTGGCTGCATTGTATATCAATTGTATATACTATCTTAAGAGTCTGTGGCAAAATCCATCACAGTGACATAACAAGAATGGAAGTATTCATAACTGTGAATAGTTCATATGTGGTTCCCTGTACAGCTACATAAGGCTTCACCAAGACACCTCATTACTAAATATGGAAGATAAATGTTATTTTCTTGAAAAATACTTAAACTAAAGACTTCTCTTTGTGCAATATTCAATGTATATGTCCTTTGTTAATCGTTTGCTTGTCCCAAAATTGTGTTATTAACATATCCAATAAGATTATACATATTGTGATAAATGCACTCATTGTTGCGAAAATTACTGGCACACATATCTGCCTCTGGTGACTCTGTAGTTCACACAACACAACGTTGTGCTGTTGCTGCATGAGGATGGATCGCAAAGCCATCCACAAATTGCATGGCCAAGCTCATTCTTGCCAAACTCTCTAAGAAGTCATGGAAACAGTGCTTGTCAAAGTCGAGGTCCCAGACGTGCTCCTACACCGGATATTGATCTCTCAACTGATCCACATCGCGATCACTTAGTTTGGGTAAGACCCAAAAATTAGCAACTCAAAAGGATGATGGAAGGAGTGTTGAAACTTTTCAAATATTCACACCTAGTCACAGATCTGGGTTTAATCCATCGTTCTTTTGCTCACCATGCCACCTCAGTTTGGACCCAGCCATATACAAATGTGTCTTGACTCTGCTCCACATGGGAGCAGTCCAACCTGAACTGCCAGGCCAGGTCCTCTATGCACTGGACCCAAGCTTCATGGGACCAGTTTCGGGGTATCACCCCTCATCAGCCAGACTAGCTTGAATCCAGTGGCACAGTGAGCAAGGGAGCCACGTCTGGGCATACCCAGGCCACTTAACGGCAACTTTAGCAACACAAAAGGATGATGAATGCAGCATTGACACTTTTCAAACACTCACCCCCTAGTCTCAGATTTGGGTTTAATCCATCATTCTTTTGCTCACCATGCCACCCCAGTTTGGACCCAGCCGTATGTATATCAGTCTTGACCCTGCTTCCCATGGGAGCAGTCCAGCCTGAACTCCTAGGCCAGGTCCTCCCTCGACCAGAAACAAGCATCCTGGGACCTTTTTTGGGGGTATCATTCCTCATCAGAAAGACTAGTGTGAATCCAGGGGCACAATGAGCAAAGGGACCCGCGTCTGGATAATTAAACCCAGATCTGTGACTGTGGGTGAGTGTTTGAAAAGTTTCAGCACTCCACCCATCATCGTTTTGCGTGGCTTAAGTCCCAAAAATCACTTGAAAAACAGAAGGCTCCCAGATGTCCCACTGCTTGCACCGTTCAGAGTTGTGCAATGGGCTGGATTCCTCCAGGCTGCAGAGCCGCTCCACAGATCGGACTTCTATTTCACTTTTGCTCGACCTTCCATCTCAGTGGACAATGCAGTGATTTACGTCCGTATAAGAGGCCATGGTCAAAGTCTTAGGTACCTGACCAAATCCACCAGAAGTGCCCTCAGACCCTAGTGATTTGAGGTGGCTGCCCATCAGAAGCCTGTCGGCGGATTCCTCCTTGACACAGACTGTGACACTAGAGTTCCACTCTAGGTTAACCACTTCCTCGAGCACAGTGCTGCAGGCTGCAGCCCTGGCGCAATGTTCGACATTATCAGCGGCACCATTACTACCGACCTGAGTCTCAACACCAAACACAGATCTGATAGTTTTCTTACATTGGGAAGCGCAACCCATGACATCTGGACCATGCATTATACTTTATCTGACCCAGAAAACCAGTTTAATGCCCATGATTATGAGGGTGAGGATTTGTATGATGAGGGCAGCATTTTTGAGGGTATATAAGATGCCAGTGAGTTAGACACCTACCCTAACATTGGCGTAAATTCTCCAAAACCAGCGTCATCTGCCACTGTGATCAGGAGAGCAGCCGAAGTCCTAGCCCTAACATTACCCGTGCAGAAGGTCAAAAACAAATGTACTTACAGAAGTCCTTATCCCCACGGCAACAGGAACCTTTGCTGTCATTTAAAGAGGAGCTTATTGAAATACTATACTAATGGGCACCTGTGCAAAACCAGGATCTTGCCTGCAAGTAAACAGGCAGGTGACAAAACAGTCGCTTCCGGGCATTCTGTCTGCTTCAGCACCCCACCCCACGTCGCTTGGCAGTACAAGCACCATCCATCTACCTGAACCACAGTTCATTCAATTCCAGATATCAGAGATTGAGACTGTTTGCTATGCCGATTATTTTCTGATGCTCAAAAAGGGTGAAGGCCTTTTTCTCATCCTAAAATTTTGCCCTCTGTGCTTCTCCCACCAGAAGGACAGGTTCAAAATGCTCATCCTGGTCCAAGTCCTGTGTGCCCTAGATACAGGATACTGGATAGTAGCTCTGGACTTGCAGGATGCATACTTCCACGTTCCCGTCCAGGCATTGCCTACGATTTACTAAAGGACATGAGAACTTTCAGTTCTCTGTGCTCATCTTTGGCCTAACCAGTGCACCTCTGGTGTTCACAAAAGTTATGTTGTTGGTCACAGCTCATCTCCTCTCATACCTAGGTGAGTGGCTACCGAAGGTGGGCTCATCTCAAACACTGGTGAGCCACCTCCAGATGAAGACCTATCTGTTGGGTTTCTTCATCAACGTGCCACAGTCACACTTGACTCACAGTGGCTTGCCTTCATCTGAGCCATTCTGGACACGTTGCTTTTCTGACCCATCCTTCCGCCTCAACAAGTCCAAGACATTTGGGCTGTGTTCCTGATGTTTCACCCTTTGACCTAGGTCTCAATGAGAGCGGTTCTGAGACTTTTGGGCCTCTTGGCCTCCTGCATTATGCTTGTGGTCCATGCAAGTTAGCACATGCTGGCTCTGCAGTGGGATCTGAAGTCTCAGTGGGCAACACACCAAGGCAAACTTTTAAACTCCATCCAGTTGCCATAGAAGACTGTGAAAGATATAACATTTCCCTGGCCCCCCAGCACTGGATAGGGTCTTTAAGTACAGGGGCAGACTAACTCAGCCACTTCTTTCTAGCGGGTCACAAATGGTGGTTACACACGGAGGTGGCACATGACATCGTTCAACAATGGGGAGAAAACGAGTTTGATTTGTTTGCCACCTCAGAGAATGCGCAGTGTCAAAACTTCCCAAGGCAGTTCTCGGTCAGAGACTCCTTTAATCAGCAGTGGGGGGTTGAGGCTTCTGTACATATTTCTGCCCTTCCTTCCCCTGCCCAGAGTACTCAAAACAATCGAGAGCAGGGCCCAAGTCATCCTGGTGGCCCCAGACGGAAAGGGACCTTGAACATAATGCCCTCAAATCTTGGTGCTCCTTCTGGAAAACCTCCTGTCGCTGCACCAGGATCAAGCCTTGCAGCCAAATCTGCACAATCCATACCTTCATTTGTGGAGAGTGAGTGGCCACATTTTATGTCTTTTGACCTTCCTTCTGAAGTGGTTGGTGTCCTCTTGGCAGCCAGACGTCCACCAACCAAATCAGTTTATGCAGAAAGCTGAGAGAAGTTTGTTGACTGGTGCTCTTTTCAAAACCTGAAACTGCTGAGTGCAAGATTATCAGATGTTGTTCTGTTTGTTGCTGGTGCTGCAAGGCCTTGCTGTTGCAATAGTTTAAGGTTACCTCTCTGCCCTTTCAGCTTCCTTATGTTTACCGGACCAGTCATCCTTTTTCAAGTCATCTGTTGTGATGGGTTTCTTAAAGGGGCTGGTCCATATGTCCCTGCCAACTACACTTGTCATGCCACAGTGGTACCTTAAATTGGTACTCGCTTACTTGATGTGCACCCCCTTTGAACCTATGCACAGTTGTTCACTTCATCTTCTAATCAAGATCGCATTCTTGGTTAGCATAACATTAGCCAGACAAGTGAGTGAACTCCAAGCGTTGTCCGTGGTCCCCCATATACATATAACTTCCCAGATATGTTAGTCCTCAGGACAAAAGTGACATTCCTGTCCATGTTAATCATGCTCTTTCACATTGGCCAATCCATCACTTTGTTGGCCTACTATGTACAGCCTTATCCGTCCATGGAGGAAGAATGGCTTCATCACATCCAAGGAATCCTGACGGAATGACCAACTGCTTGTCTCTTTCTCTGTAGCAAAGTGGTGTAAAAGAGAACCATTTCAAGATGGATTGCGTTATGCATCAAAACTGCTATAAGCATGCAAAAAAGCAGCCCTCAGAAGACTAGTGTGCATCGGTCAGGCTGCTACGTGGACATCCCTCCACAAATTCAGAAAGCATTCCTGGCTGGATAGCCAGGGCTGGCGAAATGGGCACTTTGAATGTCTGTTCTTCAGGATTTCCTGTTCTGGACTGTTCCACAGACCCCCTCCCTCACTCCTCCTTCCCCCCCCCCCCAGCAGAGGAAGTGTACTGCTAGATGAGGAATCTGCAATTAGAAGTCTCTACCAAAAGAACAAGGTACTTAACTTAAGTCATGCCTTCTCTGGTAGAGTCTCAATCTAATCGCAGATTCCTCACTGACCCACCCTCCTTCCATGTTCTGTGGAATGGACTTGCGTATTCCTTTTTTAAGATGCCAAATCTGAAAGATCTACACCTTGCCCTACATGATTTCTATGGCTTTGTGTCCGACGTGGACAGAGATGAAAAAGAAACTGACGTCGGCATACAGAGGTGGCACACATATACAGAGGAGCCCTGATATTGCATCCAAGGCAGGACAGAGCCGATGCAGAGTCACACAATGCCACCTTCTGACTCGCAAGGGAATTGCTTAAAAGTTTCCATTCTGATCCAAATCTAAAGATCCAGTCTGTCACCAGGGGAAATTTACATGGTCAGCAGTCTGCAGTTGGAGTCTGTACCAGAAATGACGTTACCAGAGGTAAGTACCTTGTTAATATTTTTACTTTTTAGGAGATCGGGAACATAAACTGTATTCTGAATGCACTAACATGACATGGCTGCCTTTCAAACTGATATTTAAGTGACTTTGAAGTAGTTTAATATGGATGCTGAATTTAAGACTAATTGAAAGCAGGAGCTGACTAGTTACGCAGAAGGAAGGCTTACATAGTTTCAAGATTAAAAGGTCTCATTCTAGCATTGGTTATTTTGAGACTATGTGCCATAGAGCAGTCGGGTCTGAGTTGGCGCTTACACATGCATAATTACTTTTGCCTAAATTTGGGGTGGACTTCACGCAGGCTTGACTTGGAATTTAAGGCATTGGGGCTCTACCTCTCTTTAGACTTTGAGTTCAGACAACAATTATGCGGATTCAATTTTGAGACTGATACCTCACCTAAATTATTTGCTAAGTAGCTAGCATCTAGAGAAATTCTTAGCTCTGATAGTGCTGTACCTTGATGCCGAAAATGAACTTAACTCTGTCAATTGGCAGTTTGTTTGCCATCCTTAAGAAATGGGGCTAGGACTGCAATTTTTGTTCTAGGTAAAGATCCTTTACGCCACAGCCCTTTTGAGTGGGGAAAGTGATAAAAAAAAAAAAAAACACAAACAAACAAGGCCTAAAATCTGATTAGCTTTCCACCACCAGTGTCTACTGGTAATGAGTGCTAAGGTGCATGTTTATAGAAAACTTCCCTGAAATACAGATGCAATCTGTAATTTTGAGATCCCGGGCGATCTTTTATCTGCCTGGGTAACCCTATAGAAGCTTATAGGAAACAGGCTAAAGTACACAAATACACATCTGGAGAACACAGATTGTTGTCGAACAGCTTTTGGTGACTTCACCTTACATGCCAAGGTCTCTGGCTACTCCCTTAATTTTGAAAATTATTTTGAAATAGAAAGGGCTCAAAGTGCGCCACTGCTAAAGCGGCAATCTGTCAAATACCCAGTAACAATGTTCTTTAAGCATTTTGCTACAATTGTGTAACAAACCCTTGCTATAAGAAGAAATTCCACATGATCACATGGAATGGCTGCAAGATGGGAATCTGCTCAAGCCACCTCCATTGAATCAAAAGGAGTTCTGCTGTTAAAGAAAAAGCTGAAAGTCAATAATGCCACTTTCTCTTTTGTGAGGTTATTCTGAATTAAAGTATGTACAAAGGGGAAAATGTCACCTTCCAGGAGCCATCTGCCCTAGGAACCTTATGAAAAAAAAATATATATATATGTGTGTGTGTGTGTTTGAGATGATCACATGAGAGTGAAGTTGAGAACTTTTATGTTTCACTGTTGCTAACAAAATCCCTTAATATGAGTTAGAGTTTGTTTTGCTTCGTTAGAGTTTCATTTGTTTTATGTTGGTGCTCCAGACAGCTAATAGTGTTGGTTAATTTGCTTGCTAAAGTTTGTTAGTTTAAGTTACATAACAGTGCAATGCATTCCAAGAGACTGTAATAAAGTAGCCTCATTAGTTATAGAAGCTACAATATTATTCCACCATGCGCTATATTGAACATACAAAAACCATGGTTTTCTGAAATAGTATGCACGTACTGCGCATTATTAAACTTCACCTCCCCTGTTCTGATGTTCTTCACATTAGAGCAACTCAACTTGTTTGGTGTTTAAGTAGCATGAGTGCTCGCTAAGTAGTCGCCATACATGCCGGGGGAGTGGGGATTTGGTTGGTTCCAAATGTGTCCATATAAAGTTATACTGTGCCGAAGTGAGGATATGTTACAGGTGAAACTGAATAGAAGGGAGATAACCAGTGTGGGAATATATGCCCCCAACATAGATGACACAAGGGTTTTTTTGTTTCATAAAGCTTTGCTAAAATGTTATCTTTCTTGGGAACAGCTGAAATTTGGATAAATATTTTATTTGCATCTTAAGTAACAATTCAGACAGAACACCTCAGTATTCCAATTCTAAATAACATTTCTAAGGTGTAGCAACAGGTAATTTTTTTTTTAATGGATCTGGTGAATGTATTCAGGCAGCATTAGCCCAGAGACTGGGAAAGTCACACTTAGATACACAGGCACCTAACTGCTCTAGAGTAGATTTTAAGTTAATCAGCAAACAGTATCTGGCAAGAGTACTATCTGTTTACTTTCTCTACGCTTTCAATATAATGCAGGAAATACAGAGCTATTATACCTACACAGAGCTTACAAGTGTTGGCATTGAACAAAACATGATGTTCGATGGCATCTGTCGCTGTAGATACGCATGTTCTGCATAGCTCGCCATCTGGTGTTGGGCCGGAGTGTTACAAGTTGTTTTTCTTCGAAGAAGTCTTTCGAGTCACGGGACCGAGTGACTCCTCCTTTTGTCTCCATTGCGCATGGGCGTCGACTCCATCTTCGATTGTTTTTTTTCCGCCATCGGGTTCGGACGTGTTCCTGTCGCTCCGAGTTTCGGAACGGAAAGATAGCTAATTTCGGAAGATTTTCGTCGGTATTGTTGCGTTCGGGATCGGCGTAGTTAGATTCAACACTGCGTCGAAGGATCAAAGAGCTCCGGTGCCCTTCGGGGTAGTTTTTTCGATCCCCCGTCGGGGCCTGGTCGGCCCGACCGCGTGCTGAAGAACGCCGATGGAACGGACCCCGTTCCGTTTCTGCCCCAAATGCCACAATAAATACCCCTATACAGACCAACACTTGGTCTGTAACCTGTGCCTGTCACCTGAGCACAGTGAAGACACCTGCGAGGCCTGTCGTGCGTTCCGGTCCCGAAAAACACTCCGAGACCGTCGAGCCAGAAGACTTCAGATGGCGTCCGCGCCGACAGCCCACCGAGAGTTCGAGGAACAAGAGGAGGAAGGTACCTTCTCGATCCAAGACTCGGACTCCGAAGGATTCGACGATACACAAACCGTGAGTAAGACGTCGAAAACCACTCAGAAGAAGATTTACAAGGCCCAGGGGACGCCACTGCCACCAGGCCATGGCTCGACCCATAAATTCGGTGACCGACCGTCGGCACCGAAAAAGGCCCAAACAGTGCCGAGATCGTCCGACTCCGGTCGAGACACCGGCACGCAGCCTTCTCGGGACCGAGAAAGTGCTGGAGACAAGCATCGACACCGAGATGCCGGTGTAGACACGGCTTGACGCCGAGACAGCGGCCCCGAAGAAGATCGGCGCCGAGAGGTTTCGGCCCCGAAAAAGAAAAAAGTCACCTCGGAGCCGAAAAAAGACGCAGACAGGGTTTCGGTCCCGAAACAAACTGCAACCGACCCAGCTTCAGGCTCTTATACAGAAGAGCACTCGCTAACCTCCCAAATGCAAAAGCATAGGTTTGAGGAAGAGCTACAATCAACTGATGTGGACCATACGCAAAGCGTATTTTCATACAGCAGGAGACAGGAAAAATAAGCACCCTTCCCCCTATCAGAAGAAAGAGAAGGTTGGAGTTCCAAACTGAACAGACACCACAACCAAAAGTGGTTAAAAAAAGTTACCCCACCACCCTCTCCTCCGCCCGTGATTAACGTCTCACCAGCACAAACTCCATCACACTCCCCAGCTCACACCACCATGAGCCAGGGTGACCAAGATCAAGACGCATGGGAACTATACGACGCCCCAGTGTCAGATAACAGTCCGGAGGCATACCCTACGAAGCCATCTCCACCAGAGGACAGCACCGCGTATTCTCAAGTGGTGGCTAGAGCAGCACAATTTCATAATGTAAGCCTCCACTCTGAACAGGTCAAGGATGATTTTTTGTTCAATACACTCTCCTCCACCCACAGCTCATACCAAAGCCTGCCTATGCTCCCTGGTATGCTCCGGCACGCAAAAGACATCTTTAAGGAGCCGGTCAAAAGTAGGGCAATCACACCAAGGGTGGAAAAGAAGTATAAGGCGCCTCCTACAGACCCGGCGTTCATCACTACACAGCTGCCACCAGACTCTGTTGTTGTAGGTGCAGCTAGGAAAAGGGCCAACTCCCACACATCTGGAGATGCACCACCCCCAGATAAAGAAAGCCGCAAGTTCGATGCAGCTGGTAAGAGAGTTGCAGCACAAGCTGCAAACCAGTGGCGCATCGCGAACTCCCAGGCACTACTTGCGCGCTATGACAGAGCCCATTGGGATGAGATGCAACATCTCATTGAACATCTGCCCAAGGACCTACAAAATAGGGCAAAACAAGTGGTTGAGGAGGGACAGACCATTTCCAACAACCAGATCCGCTCCTCCATGGACGCTGCAGATACAGCTGCACGGACAATTAATACATCTGTAACTATTAGAAGGCATGCATGGCTCAGAACGTCAGGATTTAAGCCAGAGATTCAGCAAGCAGTTCTCAATATGCCTTTTAACGAAAGAGAACTGTTCGGTCCAAAAGTGGACACAGCCATTGAGAAACTTAAAAAAGACACGGACACTGCCAAAGCCATGGGCGCACTCTACTCCCCGCAGAGCAGAGGGAATTACAGCACATTCCGTAAAACACCCTTTAGAGGAGGGTTTCGGGGTCAGAGCACACAAGCCAGCACCTCACAAGCAACACTGTCCAGTTACCAGGGACAGTATAGAGGAAATTTTCGGGGACAATATAGAGGAGGGCAATTCCCTAGGAATAGAGGAAGATTTCAAAGCCCCAAAACCACTACTACTAAACAGTGACTCACATGTCACTCACCCCCTCCACACAACACCAGTGGGGGGAAGAATAAGTCATTATTACAAAGCATGGGAGGAAATCACTACAGACACTTGGGTTCTAGCAATTATCCAACATGGTTATTGCATAGAATTTCTACAATTCCCTCCAAACATACCACCAAAAGCACAAAATTTGACAAAACATCATTCCAATCTCCTGGAGATAGAAGTGCAGGCACTATTGCAAAAGAATGCAATCGAATTAGTGCCAAACACACAAATAAACACAGGAGTTTACTCACTGTACTTTCTGATACCAAAGAAGGACAAAACGCTGAGACCAATCCTAGACCTCAGAGTAGTGAACACTTTCATCAAATCAGACCACTTTCACATGGTCACACTACAAGAGGTATTACCATTGCTAAATCTACACGACTATATGGCAACTTTAGACATCAAGGATGCTTATTTCCATATACCAATACACCCATCGCACAGGAGATACCTAAGGTTTGTATTCAAAGGAATACATTACCAATTCAAGGTACTGCCTTTCGGATTAACAACCGCACCAAGAGTCTTTACCAAATGTCTAGCGGTAGTCGCTGCACACATAAGAAGGCAGCAAATACATGTGTTCCCATATCTAGACGACTGGCTAATCAAGGCCCATTCGTTAATAGAGTGCTCAAATCACACAAATCAGATCATACAAACCCTCTTCAAACTAGGGTTCACCGTCAACTTCACAAAATCCAACATTCTGCCGCGCAAGGTACAACAATACCTAGGAGCCATAATAGACACATCAAAGGGAGTAGCCACTCCAAGTCCCCAAAGAATTCAAAATTTCAACACCATCATACAACGCATGTATCCAACACAAAGGATACAAGCAAAGATGGTATTACAACTCCTAGGCATGATGTCTTCATGCATAGCCATTGTCCCAAACGCAAGACTGCACATGAGGCCCTTACAACAGTGCCTAGCATCACAGTGGTCTCAAGCACAGGGTCATCTTCTAGATCTGGTGTTAATAGACCGCCAAACTTACCTCTCGCTTCTGTGGTGGAACAACATAAATTTGAACAAGGGGCGGCCTTTCCAAGACCCAGTGCCACAATACGTAATAACAACAGATGCTTCCATGACAGGGTGGGGAGCACACCTCGATCAACACAGCATACAAGGACAATGGAACGTACATCAAACAAAACTGCATATAAATCACCTAGAACTTCTAGCAGTTTTTCAAGCACTAAAAGCTTTCCAACCAATAATAGTTCACAAATACATTCTCGTCAAAACAGACAACATGACAACAATGTATTACCTAAACAAGCAAGGGGGGACGCACTCCACGCAGTTAAGCCTGCTAGCACAAAAAATTTGGCGTTGGGCAATTCACAACCAAATTCGCCTAATAGCACAATTTATACCAGGGATCCAAAATCAACTCGCAGACAATCTCTCTCGAGATCACCAACAGGTCCACGAATGGGAAATTCACCCCCAAATTCTGAACACTTATTTCAAACTCTGGGGAACACCTCAGATAGACTTGTTTGCGACGAAGGAGAACGCAAAATGCCAAAACTTCGCATCCAGATACCCACACAAACAGTCCCAAGGCAATGCCCTATGGATGAACTGGTCAGGGATATTTGCTTACGCTTTTCCTCCTCTCCCTCTCCTTCCTTACCTGGTAAACAAACTCAGTCAAAACAAACTCAAACTCATATTAATAGCACCAACTTGGGCAAGGCAACCCTGGTACACAACGCTGCTAGACCTATCAGTAGTACCCTGCATCAAATTGCCCAACAGGCCAGATCTGTTGACACAACACAACCAAAAGATCAGACACCCAGATCCAGCATCGCTGAATCTAGCAATCTGGCTCCTGAAATCCTAGAATTCGGGCACTTGCAACTTACCCAAGAATGTATGGAAGTCATAAAGCAAGCCAGAAGGCCATCCACCAGGCACTGCTATGCAAGTAAATGGAAGAGGTTTGTTTGCTACTGCCATATTAATCAAATACAACCATTACACACAACTCCAGAACATGTAGTGGGTTACTTGCTTCACTTACAGAAATCTAACCTGGCTTTCTCTTCCATTAAAATACACCTTGCAGCAATATCTGCATACCTGCAGACTACCTATTCAACTTCCCTATATAAGATACCAGTCATTAAAGCATTCATGGAGGGACTTAGGAGAATTATACCACCAAGAACACCACCTGTTCCTTCATGGAACCTAAATGTGGTCCTAACTAGACTTATGGGTCCACCTTTTGAACCCATGCACTCCTGCGAAATACAGTTCCTAACCTGGAAGGTGGCATTTCTCATCGCCATTACTTCCCTAAGAAGAGTAAGCGAGATTCAGGCGTTTACAATAAAAGAACCTTTTATACAACTTCACAAAAATAAGGTCGTCCTAAGGACCAATCCTAAATTTTTGCCAAAGGTTATTTCACCGTTCCATCTAAATCAAACAGTGGAACTTCCAGTGTTCTTTCCACAGCCAGATACCGTAGCTGAAAGGGCACTACATACGTTAGATGTCAAAAGAGCATTGATGTATTACATTGACAGAACAAAGAACATCAGAAAGACTAAACAACTATTTATTGCATTTCAAAAACCTCATGCAGGAAACCCAATATCAAAACAAGGTATAGCCAGATGGATAGTTAAATGCATCCAAATCTGCTACCTTAAAGCTAAACGACAGCTGCCCATTACACCAAGGGCACACTCAACCAGGAAAAAAGGTGCTACCATGGCCTTTCTAGGAAACATCCCAATGCAAGAAATATGTAAGGCAGCCACATGGTCTACGCCTCACACATTCACCAAGCACTACTGTGTAGACGTGTTATCCGCACAACAAGCCACAGTAGGTCAAGCCGTATTAAGAACATTATTTCAAACTACTTCCACTCCTACAGGCTGATCCACCGCTTTTGGGGAGATAACTGCTTACTAGTCTATGCAGAACATGCGTATCTACAGCGACAGATGCCATCGAACTGAAAATGTCACTTACCCAGTGTACATCTGTTCGTGGCATCAGTCGCAGTAGATTCGCATGTGCCCACCCGCCTCCCCCGGGAGCCTGTAGCAGTTTGGAAGTTACCTTCAAATATTTGTATATGTATCATCTCAACCTTAAATAAGTACATACTTAGTCACTCCATTGCATGGGCACTATTACTACAATTCAACTCCTACCTCACCCTCTGCGGGGAAAAACAATCGAAGATGGAGTCGACGCCCATGCGCAATGGAGACAAAAGGAGGAGTCACTCGGTCCCGTGACTCGAAAGACTTCTTCGAAGAAAAACAACTTGTAACACTCCGGCCCAACACCAGATGGCGAGCTATGCAGAACATGTGAATCTACTGCGACTGATGCCACGAACAGATGTACACTGGGTAAGTGACATTTTCAATACCTGATGATGATTGGGGGGGGTGGGAATAGTGTGGGGGATACAAGGATATTATAGAGATAAGGAGTTCACAGCTACCTCTAAATGAAGAGGATGGGACGCTGTGACAGTTGTAATGAAGGTTGACATTCATGAGATCCTCCTACATATTTGAGAGAATAGGTGACCAGTTATTTACCAAAGTCAAAATAAAAACATGTAGGGAGGCAATGGAATAGTTGCCTGCAGCACAATTGAAAGAAAAAAACTATTGAGCTACTTCAGAATAAATCGCACTGTCAAGTACTGTACAGGGAAGCAGACACAGCGGGCAAATTATTTGGATGTCTGATAAAAGAAAGAGCCCCCATTAATATTACCTCTGAGCCTTTGAGAAACATAGGATATGCATTAGAAGAAATAGAGTATTTTATATGTACTATATACTGACACACAACACAGAGAGGACTCTTGAGATACATCTATACTGGCCACAAGGGCATTGAAACAGCACATGACCGGAGAGCAGTTGGATGGACCTTTTACATTAGAGGAAGTAACAACTACAGTAAAAGAGCGGAGTACCTGTAAGACACCAGGAATGGATTCTTCTGGTGGAATAGTATAAGACCTATGATAAGTAGAGGCCTGGCAAATAAAGTCCTACAGTTCTATCTGGAGGCCATAGCAGAGGGTATACTTCCACGGTTTGTGAAGGGGGCATTGATGATTGTTCTGCTGAAGTCGGTAAAAGGTCTATTGGACTTTAAGGCGTACATGCTGCTGTCCATATGCAAGACAGATACAAAAATATTGAGTACAATTTTAGCCATTGGAACAAAGCATATAATTTGACAATTGGTTCATAAATACCAGTGCAAGTTTATAATTGGCAGGAGAACAGTACTGTATATAGGAATGTAATGCATATAACATGTGAAATTGAAAGAAGTGACCAAGAAATGGCCTTAAATACAGTATTGTGGAGGTATGTTCCCTCTATTGAAGCTGTGAACCTTGGTCCACTGTTCAGGAAAATGGTTAAGCAACTATAGCCAAAACAACTGTATTAGGCTAGAGACGCATCTAACGTACAACCCGATTTATTAAGCTTTGTAACTCGGATTTGGAAGATGTTCATATCAAAGTGGGGCAAAGGATTCCAGTATACAAAAAATCTCCCACTTTGGGTTCTATAATCGGACAAAAACTTGGGTTGACTTTAGTGGAAGATGGGTGGATGTGCGACAGTTGGTGGCCTGCATGCAAAGGGCACAAGGTTAAGTAATCTATTACCTGAGCTTGAGCTATCAAGACCTTCAGTTAGACGCAGGGCAATTTATACAATTCCTTGCTATGTGTAGAACAGTGTTAGAAGTATGAGGGGAACTGTGTAATCCTCCATGGGAATCTCTTATATTAGAACTATTAAAGCAGATAAAGGCAGTAAAATAATTACCAAATTGTATTCTACTATCAGGGCCGATACCTCTAAACTGCAGTTAAAAACTCATCAGAAGCCCTGGATTGTAGGATTGTGTTTGCAGACAAGGTGTGGCCATAGGCCTGTTCGTTAACAAATTATGCAACAGACAATGGCAGGTTCTGACATTACAGTTTAATTTTAGCCACAGAACATAAATTTCCCTGGCGATGCTCCAAAAATTCGACCCCAGGAAGAATACAGATTGCCCCAAATGCAGATTACTGGAGACTACCTTATTCCATTTCGTGTGGGAGTACTAATGGAAAATAGCCAGCTGTTGGCAGCACGTTATAGATCAATAGCTGAACATTCACAAATAAAAATAGATAAGTGCCCACAGAAGTGTTTGCTTGGCAAGGGGGGCTACCCACTTAAAATCTAAAATAAAGAGGACATTTGTGAAGTTTACACTTTAATTAGCTATAAGACTCAGAGTGATAACTTGGGCAAATATTAAGGTTTGTGAGCTGCAAGATTGGATTAAATATATAACTGAATGGACACTAGCAACTAGGGGATAATGAAAACGAGTACTGATGAGAAAACTCCAAGAAGGCTGTTATATGGCAAGAACTGTCTATAAAAATATTCTTGCCTGATGCCAGATTACCATAAGTAAAAAATGTAACAACCAATTTGGATATATGCGTTGATTTGATGCATGAAGGTCCTGGGTACTACTGTACAGTGAAATAACAAAGCAAACACAAGATACCTATACACCCCAATTGTGACACAACAGTAAAGTTGTGTTGTTGCATAGGTTCTAATTTTCCTGATAAAGCTACTGGATTTAGGTGGCAGAATTGCATAGATTGTGGGATACCAGGAATAATTCCACTCCATGTGACACCCGTCGGTCTAATCTGGGTTTTCCAGCTAACTAGCAGTGCCTCATCTCTATCCAAGAGCAGGGATGATTGTAACAACCGGGCTCATGACCAGAAAAACTCCTGAGGGGAATCGTGGTCGATCAGATCACGTCCCGTTCTCTCAGTTGCGTTAGTCTCACACAGGCAAAGACAAACAGAGGCAGAATATAGTTCAATAAGGGTTAGATAAAATGCAAGTATGGCAATAACTAGGATGATAAAACACAATAAAAGCAAGATTGTGACAAGGAGAGTGAAACACAAAAACAGTCCCACCATACTGTCACTAGGAGTGATATGTGGTTCTCCTACCTAAGGTATGTTAGAGCACAGCATAGTAAACCCTAATCCGCCTTTCAGGTTTCCCCCTGGGAAGACATCCCTCATACCTGATTAAGGAAGCCTGTAGTCTAGAGAGACACTGTCCCCATTGTAGGCCAGGGGTTCGGCAGTCTAAGCGAGCAGCTGTAGCGAGGCATGCAGTTGTGGTCATCTGGCTAGACTCTCTCTAACGTGTATGGGACAAAGGAGTGTTTTTATAGCAAAAGACAATTTGCGGGTCGACTGCTGATCCTATCATGTCCAGTGTTTAAATCACCCCTCAGCTACAGTGTTAACATTTTGGCATAGGTCTGTACATTTCTGTGTTAAGAAAGGATCAGAATTCAAATGTCGGAGTTAGGGCCATAGATGATTACAGTGTGAAGGTCAAGTCTGAAGCCTGTTAGTTGGCTGCCTTCCCTTTTTTAGGGCATTGCAGTAGCCAGTTTTGAATTCCTGCACAAATAGAATATCACCCTGCAGTTTGTACTTGCATTTAGAGATATTTTAAGATAAGACATTGCAGGATAGTGACCTTCAACTAGGTAGGGTTGGTAATTGCAAAGCGGGGTGATCAGCCAGTTTCCCCCAGGAGAGAAATGTTCTGGATACCCGGTTTGTCCTCTGTTGATAAAACTTGAGCAAACAGGATTATTTGGATATGAATTTACAAAACAAATTTGAGCACAGAGGTGATACTTTTTACTAGTGATGGTTGTTGCTCTGACAGCAGGTAAAAGAGAAAACAAAACGTCAGCGCACAGAAAAAAGTAAATTAAACATTAAAAATATAAGCTCAAACTCGCCTCCCACTGCCCCCACCTCCAAGGGCCACATGAGCAGAATAAAGTTATTTGCTTTACAGTTTTAGCAACACTTCAGTTTAGTAAAGCTTAGACGTTTATCAATGTTTAGGGTTTGCATTAACATTTAACCAAGCCACCCCCCATCACACTGCAGCTCAGGAAGCCTCACTGACTGGCCCTTCACAAGCACTGCCAATTCAAACTTCTCACACACACACATACAAATCCCCACACAGCACAGGACCAGAATACCTGAACAGCTGTGTACACTTTTGCCAACCCACCAGACACCTACGCTCTGCCTCACTATCTCACACACACGCCCCGTGTCCACAAAAATAGAAACTAGAGATGGGTCATTCTCCTACATTGCACTCAAGACATGAAACGACCTCGCTCAACACTTCGGGGCTTCCTCCTCACTTCTTGAGTTCTGCAAGAAGCTGAAGACCTGACTTCATATATGCACCTTGGGACAACACACCTTGTCAAAGCGTCTGGATAATCTTTCGGGGGATTTGTGCACTAGACAAAACAACATAAGTAGTGCTGATGAATGTGCAGAGTATGAGCAACGACATGCACAAAGTGTTATGTTTAAGCAATTATGATCTGTGTGTATTGGTTAACGGCAAATGAACAGCTCAGCATGTGTGATGGAAGCCTAGCTAGAACATTAACTTTGTGTTAATAGTAGAAAACTGTTGGCTAGGGATATAGCAAGAATTAGTAG
The DNA here is from genome assembly GCF_031143425.1 of Pleurodeles waltl. NCBI lineage: Eukaryota > Metazoa > Chordata > Amphibia > Caudata > Salamandridae > Pleurodeles > Pleurodeles waltl. The sequence goes on from NC_090437.1 coordinate 1,169,038,663, forward strand.
CTGCGTGGATTATGAAAAACAGCTAACAGTGTGCATGGTTTGGTTGGTAGCAACGTGGCAGTTATTCGAAGATGTGTCTAGCTTACTCAGTTTTGCCGTTATTAGTTGTTAGAGATTGGGTTTAAGGATGTTAAGCAATGTTAGTTTAGTACAAGTACTGACTTTAGTTTGTAGAGCAAGGCATTAGGCAATTGTTTACAACATTGTCAATTTTTTTTACTTCAGTTTAGTGGTGAAAAATGTTTGTAAGTCAACAGGTTCGCTGAAAGTGTGTGTGTTTTGCCACTGAAATAGAAACGTAAAAGGACTTGGCCTGCAAACGAATGTGTCGTAGACCTTGCTGCAAACTTTCTGCACAGGGCCATTAAGCCCTTTCTTCTTGTGACCATATCTTTTGCACAGTCTTCTGTGATGTTAATTTGGGTATCCACTGTTCAAGGATTGTGACAAATGCGGATTCAGGCCCTTTTGAACCATCTGGAAGGCCAAAAACTGTTATGGGCCTTCAAGACTAAAATTCACACTGCAGCAGTACAGTGTTTCTACCAGCCTTGTCAGTGTGTTTGTCCTGCTCCTGTCTGTCTGTTCTAGGTTCCGCACCCATCACCCTGATTGCCAACTCTCTGAAGTCTTTTCTGATGCCTGGGACTTCGACCTGGAGTAAATCCGTATTGGTCTTGGTACTCTGTGCACTGTCCTGGAACCCAGTACTTTTTTCCCGTCAAAATAATGTCCATTGTTGGATTTTGGTTTGTTTTTTACTTCAGTGGAGAGTTTAGGTGTTGGTGGATCTTGCTTTGTGTGCTTTAGTTCAGTCTTCGGATCCTTGAGATTAGATGCTTTCATTTCCACCATCTTGCTACAGACTTTTGGCACAGCCGAGAAAGCAAGGTGCCCTTGGAGAGGGCAAAGCATTACCTGAAGAGTTAATTACCTCTGTACATTGTATAATTGCTACTGTATAGGGCCACAGTTGGTGTTCACAATTGGAAGAGTTAGTTCTTTAATTGAGAGGAGTTAGATGCTGTTAGGTCACTGGTGGGACCGTATTTACAAACCACAATAAATGTACTCTGTGGTACTTTCCCTCAAGTGTATTTGCACACCACCATGGCTCTGCCAGACCCATTCACTCAAGCAGCTAGAGCATGGATACTCAAAGTACGGCCCGCGGGCCTCATGCGACCCCTCTGACCTTAACATGAGGCCCTCTGGGCAACCGGAGCACTGGGCAGGTGTTTGTTCGACCCAGCACTAACAATAAAAATATTAAATAGACACAAAATAATTTATTTTAAACTTAGTTGGTGTTAAAGAAAGGAAGTAACTAGGGACTTCTGCACTTAACTTTAGAAACGCCTAAATTTTTAAATACATCTTGCAGCATAGGTGTAAAACTAGGTCAGTCACTTCAAAATTAAAAAAGTGTATTTAGTTAACATACAGAACCATTTCACCCTAGTACAATTTGTTATATCAGTGCATTGAGATGTATTCATGTAAACGTGATAGTTTTCAAACATAAATTTGGCAACATTAATTCTTCTCCTTACCCTGAGAACACCACCAATAGTAAAATTAAAGAGGGATGCCACTTGTTATGTGCACTTTATGGGTGGCCTGGATTCCTATCATACATGAACAACATTATAGTTTATTAAATCAAGCATAGAAGCAGGTTTTGTGCAGCACCATGAAATCATGTATTTCAAGGTCTTCTTATACGTGGTAATGCAGAAAAAGGAGGGAAAGTGAAGTTAAACAATTGCCTAGAATCACACAATTTGGATAAGTGGGGAAAGCGGGATTAATTCTACGTTTTCTGGTTTCCCATTGTTCATTTCAGCCACAAGAGATATATATATCCTCTGCTTCACATACACCTACCTTGCCACCAATGCCCCCAGGCACCCCACTCAACCGCCACTGCCCAGGCATCAATGCAGCCCCGTGCACATCAGACAAAACCTTTTGGCCCCTGGGAAAATGTTTGCGAGTACCCATGAGCTAGAGCATCCCTTTTGCTTTCAGAGTGCCACACTTCACAAATCCTCAACCTGAGAATGAGAATCTGCTGGTTAGAGGGTGGTCGGGCAAAAATGCTACCACCAGCATCATAAGTTGTAGGCCTCACCCCCTCATAGTCCTGAATGGAGAAGCCTCATAATGTGAGAGTCATGCTGTGAAGTGGCTGGGCCTTTGAAGAGAGCTTGCAGCTGACAGTGGCAGTTGGCAGCAAGCACTGAGTGTCTGGAGGACCTGGACACTCCCATCTATGCCTACCGCAGCAGAGAGCCCTGACAGTGTGAGTAAGTGGGATGGCGGAGAGCAAGTTGCAGAGGCGTGTTGCTTAATTGTAGACCAGCGGTCAAACGCACTGCTGTTAGTTGCTAGGGGGTTGGGTTTGTACAGGTGGGGGTGAGTGGGTTGCGTTCGGAGACCGCAGTGATAATGTGTTGAAGGGTCATAGAAGGCAGAGCATGGTAATGCATTGCAGGCAACCGATCAGCAACAAACTGCAAGGCCTACATACATAGAGATGTCCTGGAGGTGTAGATGTGATTGGGGTGGCTATCTAATAGGAAGTTGTATATCTGTTTGTTCATGAGATCTCTTGCTTGTAGAGTGCAGAACGTAGTGAGTGTAGTGCACCCCTCCTCATTCGCTGTCAGAACACACTCACAAGTCATAGGTCCAGAACTTCCACCATCAATCTTTGTTACAGATCTTTGGTCAAGTCAATTGTGCATACAAGAAAGCCATTGGGATCTCACACTGCTTCCACTTGACAAATGTGAATGGGCTGTTGCAGACTGTACTCTTCTTTTTTTTTTTTTTTTTACCTTGGGCTTCTTCACTTTATCTGCCTAACAATCTACCATGTCCATTTGTCAAAGAAGTATACTGTTTCCTTATATTTTTCTGTTTATTTTGCTGAACAACAATAAAAACATGTGAAATTAAAAACACTGAATTGGCTAAGTCTAATCTGCTTTACATTTTGTTTCTGTAGTGTACATTATTTAGAACTGCAATTCATTAGGTGTCTCTCCAGAGACTGGATTTAATTGGGTTCAGATGTGTGATCTTATTACAACTTAAAACCAATTTAAGCTCTCCGGTTTTATAGGAATATGAAGAAAGAACTGGGCGAGCTCAGAAGTCCCCACCTCCCAGGCAAAGCGTGAGGAAGAATCTTGACTTTGAGCCTCTCTCTACAACAGCACTTATCTTGGAGGACAGACCTCCGTAAGTAACATATCATTGTCTGTGATTTGAGTGAATAGTAAATATGAACATAGAATGCAAGTTACCCATTGTTACATGTGCATATTCTTTGTTTTAGTTTTCAGTACACTATATAATGTGTGCTGGGAATTGCTACATGCAGTTAAGTAATTGTGCATTAAAAAGTAAATTTTGTCAGAGCTGATCTTCGCAGCTTCCCCTACTAATATATGGGTATTCTGCTTCCCCCACCTCACTGCACGTACTGTTTCCTACCATACCATAAGAACTCTACTTCCCCTACCATATTGTTGACAATCCAGTTCCTGTACAACACTTTGGGTATTCCTCTTCCAAACTTATTTTTTTCACTCTGATGTCCCCTATTTCCATCAGTTGCATCGAACTACACATGTGAAAAGAGAAAATCTTGTACATAAGTTGCTAGTAAATATTTCTTTATCCTAAGCAAAGTAAGAATCCATATTGTGCATGTGACAAGGATAAATTATACAAAGAACTTTTCCCATTATATGTATGATCAGAAGTTATTTGCATTAGCGCTTCATAAGCACATAAAACCTACATAATTATTGGATTTAAACTTCACAAGATCGGTATCCACTCATAAAATGTAATATCTAATTCCCTGTCACTTTTCAAATACACACCTAACTAGTCCCTTCAGCATGTTGCCTACAAATAAGTATTTAATGCTTTCCTCTTATATTACAAATTAATACTCTTGTCCAAAGAGGTTCTCAAAATCCTGATGTTCAGAGAGCTTCTCCAGTACAGTGTTATTCGAATCTCAGTTTACAAAACAATTGGCAGAAATTTGCAAAAAAGGATTTGAACTATTCTGGGTATTGGTTCCCTTCCTCTATTTTCACAAAGGCAGTTTTGTTTCAACTCAAAACAAATGATGGTTCCAGCCAACTTTATTTATTTATTTTATATTTCTTACCATTTCCATTCCAACAAACAAAGAACATAACATACGCGCCAACTTTCCACAACCCAATCTGCCATGGTTACCCCATCCCCCATTTCAGAAGGCATAGCCATGACTACAATATATCCCCTCAAGTGGCTAGCCCAGCTCCCAATATTATGTTTATAATCCAGTAGAATTGTCATCTCCCCTTCCTACCTGCGTGTCTGAGCTGTATACCGTGTCACCCCTTCACCTAATTCATGCTCAAGTTTGATCTCCCCAGATCTTATAATATTTTTTCGTACAACCTCTCCCCTTATATACTTCCCTTTCTAAAGTTTGGCAGAATTTCATTCCAAATTCCCAATTTTGATGTGTTGGGAGAAGATCTGATTCCCCCATCTGTGCAATCTCTTGCTTACCCACCATAAAACCCAAATTAACCAGCTCCGTAGTGTGTAAAAAAATAAATAAAAAAGTACCCGCCATTCTACAACCTCTTGGATAACTCCCTTCACTAGTCTTACCAGTCTTA